>NC_092164.1:56486164-56706164 GCF_045791955.1 Oncorhynchus clarkii lewisi
AGGCCCTGCGATGGGAGCCCTCCAAGAAGGAGTCAGATAAGGCCCGCATCGCCGTCTCCTCCATCAGAGAGGTAGGTACACACCCAGGAGGAGAACAAAGTGGAGACAGGGATGCTATGAATCATAATAGAGTTAACTCCTGATAAATGCAATGGCTGGGGAATGCCATGAGTGAGTTTATGCACTGAACCAGAACTATTTTAATTGGATAATCTGCAAGACATTAAAATGGAGTTTGCACTCATCAGGAGTTGACTATTCTTCAGCACTGTCTTGGAGCCAAATAGAACAATCAGTCAGTGAAGGAACTCGGTGAAACAATAGGAACAGTTGACTCCTTGTATACTGTTCCTATTGTTTCACCGAGTTCCTTCACTGACTTTTGATTGGATCCTTCTTTGTGTCATTCCAGGTCCGCACCGGCCGCAACACAGAGACATTTAGGACCAACGGCATCTATGACCAGATCTCTGAGGACTGTGCCTTCTCTATCATCTACGGAGAGACCTATGAAGCTCTGGACCTGGTAGCTAACTCTGCAGAGGTGGCCAACGTTTGGGTAACTGGCCTGAGGTAGGATACATGTCGTCAATGTCTTGCTGGGTTGCCAGATCTTGATGTAGAATACATGTCGACAAAGTATTTCCGGGTTGCCAGATCTGGTTGTGCTGTAGTTTAGCCAACTCTCCATGGCCTAGTGATGTCATACTGTAACAATCTGAAGATCCACTGGCACCGAAATGGAAGTCCCAGTGAGACAATGAAGTGAATGAAAACAATTGGAAGAGTTGGCTCATCTCCCATTTTATTCCCTACCCTAGTATCTTTAAATTATGACGACATCTCCTTGTAATCCTTCTCTGTCTCATCCTAGGTATCTGATTCTGTATGGGAAGCATGCCATGGATATGATAGCCAGCAGTGAGGACAGCCTTCGTCTCGTCTGGTTAGCAGAGATGTTCTCCTCTAAGGTTGTTTCAAATGGACTCGGTGGAAGAGAGGAGGAGGGGATCAGTTTGCGGTCGGCGGTAGGACTGATCAAGAGTGTTAACCCTGGAGTGAGGAGTGGGAAAGTAGAACGCAGGTTTAAGGAGCTCCATCGAATCAAAGAGAGGACGAGGGGGGCTCGGACAACTGGAGCTGGAACTGATGTTGGGGCTGTGGCTCTACCTGAAGCAATGGTTGGGACTTCAGTTGTAGCTGGAGCTGGGACTGGTTCTGGGGATGGAATTGAGGTGGTCGGTAAAGGAGATGGGGCTGGGACTAGAACTGAGGTGGTCGGTAAAGGAGATGGGGCTGGGACTAGAACTGAGGTGGTCGGTAAAGGAGATGGGGCTGGGACTAGAACTGAGGTGGTCGGTAAAGGAGATGGGGCTGGGACTAGAACTGAGGTGGTCGGTAAAGGAGATGGGGCTGGGACTAGAACTGAGGTGGTGGGTAAAGGAAACTCAGACAACAGAAGAGGAGAAATAGAGGACAGGGTCACCAAGGAGGAGTTCATTGAGGTATTTCACGAACTTTGCACCCGACCGGAGATCTACTTCCTGCTTGTGCAGTTCTCTAGCAACAAGGAGTTCCTGGATACCAAGGATCTGATGAAGTTCCTGGAGGCTGAGCAGGGCGTGGCTCAGGTAAGGATTGGGAAGAAGAATATTATACCAGAAGAACTGTTCTTGTGTTTTCTCTCTCCCTGTTTCTCCTCTCTTTTCCTTCTCTTTTGTCCTTCTTAGCTCTGTCTAGATGATAAGAAATAAAGTGTCCCTGCAATTAGGGCTGTGGCGGTCAATTTTGTCAGCCGGTGATTGTCATGCAATAACTGCCGATCTCACGGTAATTGACCAACAATTAACATAAACACATTTAGCATCTCCTGAATTCCACACACAGCCTTCAAGCTGCTGATGCAGCCCTTTGGAACATCTACATTTTAACAAGTTAAATAAATCCATGTAATATAGCCTACACCTTCACAGTAAATCCATGTAATATAGCCTACACCTTCACAGTAAATCCATGTAATATAGCCTACACCTTCACAGTAAATCCATGTAATATAGCCTACACCTTCACAGTAAATCCATGTAATATAGCCTACAACTTCACAGTAAATCCATGTAATATAGCCTACACCTTCACAGTAAATCCATGATTTATTTTAGACAGGTTTAAAGAAAGTGAAGTGAAATGAAGCCTATTTCAGAATAACAGAATAGCATATTCTGAGGCTATGCCATATGGCTGTGGGCTACACTAGTTCATTATTTTATAGTATGAATAATGCAATTGAACATACAGTAGCTGAATAAAATAGAAAGGATATTTTCTGAGGGAGTTCGCACTATTCTGTGTTCAGCAGTTAAAGACACATGTCCTCCCATATGCTTAATTTAGAGTTATTTATGCGCACTGTGCCTATTCAATATTTATCATTGTTGGGTCTGTATGTTTTTGGACAATCATTTCGTCCTCCAGTTTAGTTGGACGTCATACTATATTTGTATATTTGTGTCTTCCCTTCTCTCCAGCCTATTTTATTTGACAACGGCGTTTTTATTGATTGTTTGTCAGTGTCAGCAGAGTTGACTAGCCTTAAATTTGACATATTATAAAAGATTCTGCTAATGTCTCCAGTCATATAAAGTGCAGTATAGTTGCTTGAAATATGTTTATAAAAGGCCACATTTTTCCCATGCAAATAAAGAAGAAACGTATCTGTTATAGCCTGGGCCTACTAGCAGCACGAGAAAGCTAGGATCCTCTTTTAAATAGTGGCCAGTCAAAACTGTTTTCACACATGATTGTGTAATGACTGAGTTTATAAGAACACATCTTTCACTAGGCTCTGTAGGCTACGTGCTCTCTAAGCGTGTTCCATGGTGCTAGGCCTAGGCTACATTTGGAGTTATTTGGCCACTTTAGTTGTGATACAAACCTTATCAAAACATATAGACCTATGGGCTAGGCTACGTGATGTGTGTGACTACGATTTGAAAAAGTCTGGGGAAAAAGAATGTGCTGCTTCTTGCCTTATGCTGGGCATCATTCAGTGATAATACATAATTCATAAATTATAATATTGTCAGCCATCAGACTATTCTTAATTTAATCTTGTCTTTACATATATTACATAATATATGTGTGAAATTAGTTTTGATTTAGAAAAAATACGTATCATTTTTGCACTTAAATAGATAATGGAGGACGCTTTTCCCGTTGTTCATTTTCATGCCAGCTAGGTAGGCTATACTCATGTTGTAAAGCGAAGCAATGTGCTTAATATTAGTAAAGTTGAGATTTGCAATTGCATAGCCCGTAGAAATGTTGCGCAATTAGTAATTAGTAATTAGAGGAACAATAGAGCTCTGAATACCAGGCCATTAGAGACTGGCAATTAGCAAGTTTGGTATGCTTCTAATAACCATCAGCAGCATGAGAGCACAGTTTTGGAGATGCCTAGTTACCGTGACTAAACGGTCATGTAGAATTTGACTGCAGTCATGACTCGTGACCACCGGTATGGCGGTAAAATGGTCACCATAACAGCCATAACTCCAATGGACAGTTGTTGTGTCAGGTTTTACCGAATATAACTACAGTACTAGTCAAAAGTTTGGACACACCTACTCATTCAAGGGTTTTTCTTTATTTGTATTATTTTCTACATTGTAGAATAATAGTGAGGAAATCAAAACTATGAAATAACACATATGGAATCATGTAAGAACCAAAAAAGTGTTAAACAAATCAAAGTATATTTGAGATTCTTCAAAGTAGCCACCATTTCCCTTGATGACAACTTTGCAGACTCTTGGAATTCTCTCAAGCAGCTTCACCTGGAATGCTTTTCCAACAGCCTTGAAGGAGTTCCCACATATGCTGAGCACTTGTTGACTGCTTTTCCTTCACTCTGCGGTCCAACTCATCCCAAACTATCTCAATTGGGTTGAAGTTGGGGGATTGTGGAGACCAGGTCATCTGATGCAGCACTCCATCACTCTCCTTCTTGGTCAAATAGCCCTTACACAGCCTGGTGGTGTGTTGGGTCATTGTCCTGTTGAAAAACAAATGATAGTCCCACTAAGCGCAAACCAGATGGGATGGCGAATCGCTGCAGAATGCTGTGGTAGCCATGCTGGTTAAGTGTGCCTTGAATTATAAATGAATGTCACCAGCAAAGCACCATCATACCTCCTCCCCCATGCTTCACGGTGGGAACCACACATGCAGAGATCATCTGTTCACCTACTCTGCGTCTCACAAAGACACGGTGGTTGGAACCAAAAATCTCAAATTTGGATTGCAAGTTCTTGAAATGTTCTGTATTGATTGACCTTCATGTCTTAAAGTAATGATGGACTGCCATTTCTCTTTGCTTATTTGAGCTGTTCTTGCCATAATATGGACTTGGTCTTTTACCAAATAGAGCTATCTTCTGTATACGGCACAGATTCCCCCCTCCCCTAGAGGGGGAAATCACCCCTACCATGTCACAACACAACTGATTGGCTCAAATGCATTAAGGAAAGAAATTCCACAAATTATCAAGGCACAACTGTTAATTGAAATGCATTCCAGGTGACTACCTAATGAATCTGGTTGAGAGATTGCCAAGAGTGTGGAAAGCTGTCATCAAGTCAAAGGGTGGCTACTTTGAAGAATCTCAAATATAAAATACATTTTGATTTGTTTAACTAATTTTTGGTTACTACATGATTCCATGTGTTATTTCATAGTTTTGATGTCTTCACTATTATTCTAAAATGTAGAAAATAGTAAAAAATAACGAAATAACCTGTAATTAGTAGGTGTGTCCAAACTTTTGACTGGTACTGTATGTCACTTCAAGAGAATCTCTCTGTTTTGCTCTCACCTCCCTGTCTAGGTGACTGAAGAAACCAGTCTGGAGCTCATCCAATCCCACGAGCCGTCGGAGGAGGGCCGTCGCCAGGGCTGCCTCTCATTGGACGGTTTCACCAGCTATCTTACGTCCATGGAGTGCCACTTGTTTGACCCGGAGCACAGCCAGATGTGCCAGGACATGAGCCAGCCCTTATCCCACTACTACATCAACTCTTCCCACAACACCTACCTCATCGAGGACCAGTTCAGGGGGCCCTCTGACATCACCGGCTACATCCGGGCTTTAAAGATGGGCTGCAGGTGTGTGGAGGTGGACGTGTGGGACGGCCCTGACGACGAACCCGTGGTTTATACTGGTTACACCCTCACCTCGCCTGTCCTGTTCCGCTGTGTCCTGGACGTGATTGGGTGCTTTTCATTCGCAGCGTCAGAGTGTCCTCTAATCCTGTGCTTGGAGAACCACTGCTCCCCCTGCCAGCAGAGAGTCATGCTCCAGCACCTGAGGAGGATACTAGGGGAGAGGTTGTACACAGGGCCCCTCGGGGAAGGGGAGGGGTACCTGCCCTCGCCCCATGCCCTGAGGGGCAAGATCCTTCTGAAGGGGCAGAAGTTGAAGGAGGGGTGTGGTGAGACGGAGGGGGATGTGACTGATGAAGACGAGGGGGCGGAGATGTTCCAGAGGATGAAGGCTGGTAACAGTGAAGGAGGAGGAGGGGAGGGGGGACAGAAAGGTGGCGGGGGGGGTGTTACTAGTAGCGTGAAAACCCTGACCCCTGCTCCTCCCTCTAAACGGTTCCATCTTCTGAAGGAGCTCTCGGACTTGGTGACTCTGTGCAAGTCGGTACGCTTCACGGACTTCCAGAAGTCTTTCTCAACCCAGAAACCCTGGGAGTTCTGCTCGTTCAACGAGACCCTAGCGGTGCGCTGCGCCAGCGAGCGCCCGGGAGACTTTGTCAACTACAACAAGCGCTTCCTGTCGCGGGTCTACCCCAGCGCCATGCGCATCGACTCCAGCAACATGAACCCACAGGACCTGTGGAAGTGCGGTTGCCAAATTGTGGCTATGAACTACCAGACGCCCGGGTTGATGATGGACCTAAACATCGCCTGGTTCCGCCAGAACGGGAATTGTGGGTACGTGCTGCGACCCACCATCATGCGACAGGAGGTTTCATATTTCAGTGCCAATACAAGAGAATCTGTGCCGGGTGTGTCCCCTCAGCTGCTCCATGTTAAGGTGAGTGGCTAGCAGATTACCACCATGTGGTCTGTCTATTTCTATCAGTTTAATAGAGGCTCCTACACACTGCCTGGCTGGTTGACTCCTTCATGGTTAATAGAGGCTCCTACACACTGCCTGGCTGGTTGACTCCTTCATGGTTGAATGGTATTGTTTGTAATTTAGTACACTTCTCTTGCACCTAAATTAAAATAAGATGTGGGAACATTTCAATCAAACAAACAAATGAACAATCAAACAGACAAACAAACTAACACACAAATTGACACTCAAACAATCAACAAACCAATCCATCCATGCAGGTGATCAGTGGTCAGAACTTGCCCCGCCCGTGTGGTTCTGGAGCTAAAGGAGATGTGGTGGACCCGTACGTCTACGTGGAGATCCATGGTATCCCTGCCGACTGTGCCGAGCGCCGCACCCGCACGGTGGTGGAGAACGGAGACAACCCCATCTTCGACGAAAGCTTTGAGTTCCAGATCAACCTGCCTGAGCTGGCCATGGTGCGCTTCGTGGTGCTTGATGATGAATTCATAGGGGACGAGTTCATAGGTTAGTACTGGAACGAGGGCAAAGGTCAGCAGGTCAGTAGTGGCGGGAGGGCGAAGGTCATCTCTGCACGGACTGCTAGTCCGGTGTCCAGTCTGCTTTGGGTTGAACTAGTGATACTACAACAACTTTTCAGCCATATGAAGGTCATCGCTAGTTCACTGGGGAAGTATCACTAGCTAAGATAAAAAAACACTTGGTAGCAGTTAAAGAGTGAGTGAACATTCACCATCTTCTCATGGTCATTTCATTGTCTAACACCACTGTACATCAATTTTAATCTCCCCTGTTTTACCACAGGTCAGTATACCATTCCCCTGGAGTGCTTACAGCCAGGCTACCGGCACGTACCATTACAGTCTCTGATGGGGGAGGACCTCCCCTACGCCCGGCTGTTCGTCCATGTGGCTCTCACCAACCGGAGAGGAGGGGGCAAGTCCCACAAGCGAGGGCTGTCTGTGCGAAAGGCGAGGCGAGGGAGGGAGTACGCTGCACTCAGGGACCTGGGGGTCAAAGCCTTGGATGATGTTTTCAAAATGGCGGCCCCGTCATTGAAGGAAGCCACAGACATGCGGGAGAACATGCAGGTGAGGAGGAGAGGAGGATAGTCATTTGTCATATAGACAGTCACCATTTTCAGATTGAAGGACAGAAATACCTGTATACCTGTATTTACAACAGATGATGTCCAGCTCAGAATAGCCAAGTCAACTTCAGGTATATATCCCAACTCCTTGAGGGTCCAATCTCAGTGATCACTAAATTATGACTCAGCTAAAGATGGCTGACATGGTCATTCCTCCAGAGACATCAACAGCTGCAGACTGAATGGAGGAAAACAACACAGAACCAGTGAGATAATATTTACTGTGTCTAAACTGGCAATTTAGCCTGATCTATGAAGCTCTGCTTTAGACTGACAGATTATGGTAAGGTTATGGAAAGGTTATGGAAAGGTTATGGTAAGGTTATGGAAAGGTTATGGTACCTGTTACCATTAGTCTGGCTGTCTAAGTGATATGGAGTTGCTCTAATCTGTTAGGCTGGAGATGACTGGGATTCATGCCAGACTATGATGTCATAGACTAATGCACTAATGCAAACAGATAGTGAAGACACACACACACACACACAATTGCATGTACGCACATAGCTACGTATGGACATAAGTGGGTATGCATGCATGCACACGCGCACACACACACACACACACACACACACACACACACACACACACACACACACACACACACACACACACACACACACACACACACACACACACACACACACACACACCTAAACAGAAGTAAACTCTGAAGGCAAGCATCATGACATCATGAAGAGATTAGAACAGCCTCTCTGTCAATGTCAGTTGTTAAATCAAACTTTTTGATTTAGATTTTAGAGGTTGAATGACCATAATAATCATTCATTTAATTAGTGTGGTAGTGACACATTCGATTTGTGGTTGTCTCTTTAATTATGTACTCATAAAGCTTCTAAAATTCAATCAGATGTTCTCTCAGTGATGGTATCCCAGGAAACCATGTGACAGTTTGTTCCATGAATAAACCCTCAGCAACTCTAATCACACAGTAGGGGATTGCAGTATGTAATCCCACTGCATCACCAATACAGGGAAAGTGTGTGTGTGTGTGTGTGTGTGTGTGTGTGTGTGTGTGTGTGTGTGTGTGTGTGTGTGTGTGTGTGTGTGTGTGTGTGTGTGTGTGTGTGTGTGTGTGTGTGTGTGTGTGTGTGTGTGTGTGTGTGTGTGTGTGTGTGTGCGTGTGTGTGTGTGTGTGTGTGTGTATGGTGCCTTCAGAAATGATTCAGACCCCTTCACTTTTTACACATTTTGTTACATTATAGCCTTATTCTAAAATGGATTAAATATTATTATTTTATCAGCAATCTACACACGATACACCATTATGACAAGGCAAAAACAGAAAGTTTAGCCAATGTATGAAAAATAAAAAACAGAAATACCTTATTTACATAAGTATTCAGACCCTTTACTATGAGACTCGAAATTGAACTCAGGTGCATCCTGTTTCCATTGATCATCCTTGAGATGTTTCTACAACTTGATTGGAGTCCACTTGTGGTAAATTCAATTGATTGGACATAATTTGGAAATGCACACACCTGTCTATATAAGGTCCCACAGTTGACAGCACATGTCAGAGCAAAAACCAAACCATGAGGTCGAAGGAATTGTTCGTAGAGGTTCGAGAAAGGATTGTGTCAGGGCACAGATCTGGGGAAGGGTACCAAAAAATGTCTGCAGCATTGAAGGTCCCCAAGAACACTGTGGCCTCCATCATTCTTAAATGGAAGAAGTTTGGAACCACCAAGACTCTTCCTAGAGCTGGCCACCCAGCCAAACTGAGATGGGCCTTGGTAAGGGAGGTGACCAAGAACCTTATGGTCAATCTGATAGAGCTCTAGACTTCTTCTGAGGAGATGGGAGAACCTTCCAGAAGGACAACCATCTCTGCAGCACTCCACCAATCAGGCCTTTATGGTAGAGTGCCCAGACAGAAGCCACTCCTCAGTGCAAGGCATATGACAGCCCACTTGGAGTTTGCCAAAAGGCACCTAAAAGCTCTCCGACCATGAGAAACAAGATTTTCTGGTCTGATGAAACCAAGATTGAAGTCTTTACCCTGAATGCCAAGGTAACGTCTGGAGGAAACCTGGCACCTTCCCTACAGTGAAGCATGGTGGAGGCAGCATCATGCTGTGGGAATGTTTTTCAGAGGCAGGGACTGGGAGACCAGTCAGGATTGAGACAAAGATGAACGGAGCAAAGTACAGAGAGATCCTTGATGAAAACCTGCTCCAGAGCGCTCAGGACCTCAGACTGGGGCAAAGGTTCACCTTCCAACAGGACAACGACCCTAAGCACACACCCAAGACAACGCAGGAATAGCTTCGGGACAAGTCTCAATGTATTTTAGTGGCCCAGCCAGAGCCCGGACTTGAATCCAATTGAACATCTCTGGAAAGACCTGAAAATAGCTGTGCAGCAACGCTCCCCATCCAACCTGACAGAGCTTGAGAGGATCTGCAGAGAAGAATGGGAGAAACTCCCCAAATATAGGTGTGCGAAGCTTGTAGCATCATACCCAATAAGACTCGAGGCTGAAATCGTTGCCAAAGGTGCTTCAACAAAGTACTGAGTAAAGGGTATGAATACTTATTTAAGTGTGATATTTCAATTTTGTATTTTTAATAAATTGGCAAATTTAAATTATTAACAGTTTTTTTCATTATGGGATATTGTGTGTAGATTGATGCGGGGGGGGAAACTATTTTAATCCATTTTAGAATAAGGATGTAACGTAACAAAGTGTGGAAAATGTCAAGAGGTCTTAATACTTTTCGTAGGCACTGTACATATGCGTGCTGCCTTAACCCCCCCCCCCCCCCTCGCCTCGCTTTCTCTCTCTGTCCCTGTAGAACTCGGTGGCAGTGTTCAGGGATCTGTGTGGGGTGTCAGCGGTGGCTAACCTCATGCAGTGTGTGTTGGCCCTGGGGGCCCGAGTTTCGGGTGCTGACGGGGCCCCCCTGCTGCTGTTTGAGTTGAAGGAGCAGTACCCCTCCATGGAGTCTCAAGGGCCCCTGCCGGACGTCCTACGCAGGGTGGTGTCCACTTACGAAATGGTGAGAAATAATAAATTAATCAATCCTTCACATTCAATTTTTTTGTAGGGCTTTGGGTTGTGAATACAAATTAAATGAAGTTGATTGTTTCTTTCTGATTCTTTGATGTTTTTAACTACTCTTTCTCTATGGCCCTCTCCTCTATCTCCCTTCCCCCGCTCCCTCTCCTCTATCTCCCTTCCCCCGCTCCCTCTCCTCTATCTCCCTTCCCCCCCTCCCTCTCCTCTATCTCCCTTCCCCCCCTCCCTCTCCTCTATCTCCCTTCCCTCTCCTCTATCTCCCTTCCCCCCCTCCCTCTCCTCTATCTCCCTTCCCCCGCTCCCTCTCCTCTATCTCCCTTCCCCCGCTCCCTCTCCTCTATCTCCCTTCCCCCGCTCCCTCTCCTCTATCTCCCTTCCCCCGCTCCCTCTCCTCTATCTCCCTTCCCCCGCTCCCTCTCCTCTATCTCCCTTCCCCCCCTCCCTCTCCTCTATCTCCCTTCCCCCCCTCCCTCTCCTCTATCTCCCTTCCCCCCCTCCCTCTCCTCTATCTCCCTTCCCCCCCTCCCTCTCCTCTATCTCCCTTCCCCCGCTCCCTCTCCTCTATCTCCCTTCCCCCCCTCCCTCTCCTCTATCTCCCTTCCCCCCCTCCCTCTCCTCTATCTCCCTTCCCCCGCTCTCTCTCGCTCTGCCTTCTCTTTCTCTATGGCCCTCTCCTTTATGGCCCTCTCCTCTATCTCCCTTCCCCCTCTCTCTCTCCTCTATCTCCCTTCCCCCGCTCTCTCTCGCTCTGCCTTCTCTTTCTCTATGGCCCTCTCCTCTATCTCCCTTCCCCCTCTCTCTCTCGCTCTGCCTTCTCTTTCTCTATGGCCCTCTCCTCTATCTCCCTTCCCCCTCTCTCTCTCGCTCTGCCTTCTCTTTCTCTCGGGCCCGCTCCTCTATCTCCCTTCCCCCTCTCCCTCTCCTCTATCTCCCTTCCCCCCCTCCCTCTCCTCTATCTCCCTTCCCCCTCTCTCTCTCGCTCTGCCTTCTCTTTCTCTATGGCCCTCTCCTCTATCTCCCTTCCCCCTCTCTCTCTCGCTCTGCCTTCTCTTTCTCTATGGCCCTCTCCTCTATCTCCCTTCCCCCTCTCTCTCTCTCGCTCTGCCTTCTCTTTCTCTATGGCCCTCTCCTCTATCTCCCTTCCCCCTCTCTCTCTCGCTCTGCCTTCTCTTTCTCTATGGCCCTCTCCTCTATCTCCCTTCCCCCTCTCTCTCGCTCTGCCTTCTCTTTCTCTATGGCCCTCTCCTCTATCTCCCTTCCCCCTCTCTCTCTCGCTCTGCCTTCTCTTTCTCTATGGCCCTCTCCTCTATCTCCCTTCCCCCTCTCTCTCTCGCTCTGCCTTCTCTTTCTCTATGGCCCTCTCCTCTATCTCCCTTCCCCCCCTCCCTCTCCTCTATCTCCCTTCCCCCTCTCTCTCTCGCTCTGCCTTCTCTTTCTCTATGGCCCTCTCCTCTATCTCCCTTCCCCCTCTCTCTCTCGCTCTGCCTTCTCTTTCTCTATGGCCCTCTCCTCTATCTCCCTTCCCCCTCTCTCTCTCCTCTATCTCCCTTCCCCCCCTCCCTCTCCTCTATCTCCCTTCCCCCCCTCCCTCTCCTCTATCTCCCTTCCCCCTCTCTCTCGCTCTGCCTTCTCTTTCTCTATGGCCCTCTCCTCTATCTCCCTTCCCCCTCTCTCTCGCTCTGCCTTCTCTTTCTCTATGGCCCTCTCCTCTATCTCCCTTCCCCCTCTCTCTCTCGCTCTGCCTTCTCTTTCTCTATGGCCCTCTCCTCTATCTCCCTTCCCCCTCTCTCTCTCGCTCTGCCTTCTCTTTCTCTATGGCCCTCTCCTCTATCTCCCTTCCCCCTCTCTCTCTCGCTCTGCCTTCTCTTTCTCTATGGCCCTCTCCTCTATCTCCCTTCCCCCCCTCTCTCTCGCTCTGCCTTCTCTTTCTCTATGGCCCTCTCCTCTATCTCCCTTCCCCCCCTCCCTCTCCTCTATCTCCCTTCCCCCTCTCTCTCTCGCTCTGCCTTCTCTTTCTCTATGGCCCTCTCCTCTATCTCCCTTCCCCCTCTCTCTCTCACTCTGCCTTCTCTTTCTCTATGGCCCTCTCCTCTATCTCCCTTCCCCCTCTCTCTCGCTCTGCCTTCTCTTTCTCTATGGCCCTCTCCTCTATCTCCCTTCCCCCTCTCTCTCTCCTCTATCTCCCTTCCCCCCCTCCCTCTCCTCTATCTCCCTTCCCCCTCTCTCTCGCTCTGCCTTCTCTTTCTCTATGGCCCTCTCCTCTATCTCCCTTCCCCCTCTCTCTCGCTCTGCCTTCTCTTTCTCTATGGCCCTCTCCTCTATCTCCCTTCCCCCTCTCTCTCTCGCTCTGCCTTCTCTTTCTCTATGGCCCTCTCCTCTATCTCCCTTCCCCCTCTCTCTCTCGCTCTGCCTTCTCTTTCTCTATGGCCCTCTCCTCTATCTCCCTTCCCCCTCTCTCTCTCGCTCTGCCTTCTCTTTCTCTATGGCCCTCTCCTCTATCTCCCTTCCCCCGCTCTCTCGCTCTCCCTCACTCTCTCTTTCTTTCTCCATCGCTCTCTCTCTTCCCCTCTCTCTTTCCCTTCCCCCCCTCCCTCTCTCTATCTCTCTTCCCCCTCCATCTCCCTGCCTCCCTCTCTGTCTCTCTCTTTGCCAGCACCTCCCTTCTCTCTCTTTCTCCCATACCTCGAAGTAGTGTAATTGATAATGGATGCTTGGCCCGTCAGATAGCTTTTTTAAAAATTGAACCATCCACTGGGCAGATTATGTCTGGGGTCATCTGTCTACAGATATAGGATCTTCAATTGAGCCAGTTTAATACAGCAGGAAAACAATCCTGCAGCAAAAGGAAATGTGAAGTGGATAAAATGAATGGACATTTTTGTAGCCATTTTTCTTAAAGGGAAAATCATGTCAGAAATTTCAAAAGGGAAAATGACACACTTCAGAAGCATTTAAAACCTCAAATACACTACAAGTTTTACATTTCCTGTATAGCGGGAATGTTCTCCTGCAACAGGGTGATCAAATTAAGATCCGACACCTGTAGGTCATTATGTAAGTAGTTTTGTTATGTAAGATGTCTGATATCTGATGACAAAATGTCTCTGTTCTGTTCCCTCTGGTTTATAGAGGTATCTTTATAGCTTTCACCTTTAGCTGTGTCCCAGAGTAAAGCCAGAGAGATTTTAAATTGATTAATGATTGACTAAAAAGTGCTTACTTTCGCAAACTCCCCCCAAACGAGTTGAAGTAGACTGTCGTGTGTGTGTGTGTGCGTGTGTGTGTGTGCGTGCGTGTGTGCGTGCGTGTGTGCGTGCGTGTGTGTGTGCGTGTGTGTGTGCGTGTGTGTGTGCGTGCGTGTGTGTGTGTGTGTGTGTAATTTCCCATGACACACAATCACTTACACTTGCTTTAGTGGAACAGCCAGGAAAGGGTTCACAGGAGATAACCATGCCTCTTTTCATTTTGAATAATGATTCAATCTCAAAGTGGAAAAATGTAACATTTTCATTTTGTGTAATTTTTCAATGTTAAACAACTGCAGAGCTTTCCAGGTGAGAAATGTGTGTGTGCGAGCGCTTGTGCGAGCGCGTGTCTGTGTGTGTGCGTGTCTGTGTGCGTGCGTGTGTCTGTGTGCGTGCGTGTCTGTGTGCGTGCGCGTGTCTGTGTGTGTGCATGTCTGTGTGCGTGCGCGTGTCTGTGTGCGTGCGTGTCTGTGTGCGTGCGCGTGTCTGTGTGCGTGCGTGTCTGTGTGCGTGCGCGTGTCTGTGTGCGTGCGCGTCTGTGTGTGTGCGCGTGTCTGTGTGCGTGCGTGTCTGTGTGTGTGCGTGTCTGTGTGTGTGCGAGCGCTTGTGCGTGCGTGTGTCTGTGTGTGTGCGTGTCTGTGTGCGTGCGTGTCTGTGTGCGTGCGTGTCTGTGTGCGTGCGCGTCTGTGTGCGTGCGCGTGTCTGTGTGCGTGCGCGTCTGTGCGAGCGCGTGTCTGTGTGCGTGCGTGTCTGTGTGCGTGCGCGTGTCTGTGTGCGTGCGCGTGTCTGTGTGCGTGCGCGTCTGTGCGAGCGCGTGTCTGTGTGCGTGCGTGTCTGTGTGCGTGCGCGTGTCTGTGTGCGTGCGCGTGTCTGTGTGTGTGCGTGTCTGTGTGCGTGCGTGTCTGTGTGCGTGCGTGTCTGTGTGCGTGCGTGTGTCTGTGTGTGTGCGTGTCTGTGTGCGTGCGTGTCTGTGTGCGTGCGTGTCTGTGTGCGTGCGTGTCTGTGTGCGTGCATGTCTGTGTGCGTGCGTGTCTGTGTGCGTGCGTGTCTGTGTGCGTGCGTGTCTGTGTGCGTGCGTGTCTGTGTGCGTGCGTGTCTGTGTGCGTGCGTGTCTGTGTGCGTGCGTGTCTGTGTGCGTGCGTGTCTGTGTGCGTGCGCGTCTGTGTGTGTGCGCGCATGCATTATTTACTATCCTTTTGCGTTTAAAAGTCCAAACAAGGATAGTAAAACAAGGAACATTTCACAAGTGCAGTTTTAGGCTTAAGGGTTAAGTTTAGGATCAGGGTTCAAATTAGTGTTAGGTTAGAATAAGGGTTAGGGTTAAGGTTAGGTTTAGGGTTTGGGGTTAAGGTCAGAGTTAGGGTAAGGTGGTTACTGGTCTAGCGTTAAGGGTTAGGGAAAGAGGAATTTGAATGGGAATAATTACTTTGGTCCCACTTAGATAGTAAACCCAACGTGTGTGTATGTGTGTGTGTGTGCGTGTGTGTGTGTGTGTGTGTGTGCGTGCGTGTGTGTGTGTGTGTGTGTGTGTGTGCGTGCGTGCTTTGAGAATGCATCCTCATCCCTGATGGATCAGAGTGAGAAACGCTCACCCTGGCCCTGAAATATTATTAGCATAAATGTGAATCTCATTAGGCTAAGTGGCTCTCACACATTGACTTGGATGCCTGCCTGGGGGAGAAATAAATGGGTGGAAGCAGTGTGTGTCTGTGTGGTGGACAGACCCTTAGGAGCAGCAGTGTGTGTCTGTGTGGTGGACAGACCCTTAGGAGCAGCAGTGTGTGTCTGTGTGGTGGACAGACCCTTAGGAGCAGCAGTGTGTGTCTGTGTGGTGGACAGACCCTTAGGAGCAGCAGTGTGTGTCTGTGTGGTGGACAGACCCTTATGAGCAGCAGTGTTTATCTTCATTTGTCGAACACCAGACTCACAAAGTGGGGTCATGTCCCAGAAGGCATTGCACTAAGTGTTTAGTTAATCAGGCTTTTGGTCTTAATCTCTCTGGGGTTATTCATGAAATGTAACGATTAACTGATACATATGTTTTGTGTGTCTCTAAGTAATGAACTGATCTTGTGTACTCTGTCTACAGATGATCCAGGCGAGCAGAGCGGTGATCGAGCTGTCAGACGGAGTCTACGACAGGATCCTACAGATACAGACAACAGGTGAGAGAGAAGGAAAGAGAGGGGAGAGAGAATATACTGTACATAGAGAGAAAGAAGGAACGTTGTGTTGGCTAGTTAGGTGGTTAGAGAGCAGGCAGGATGTTCTTCTTCAGTCAACAGCCCAGTAGCTGTGAGAAAGCCTTGCCTACAGGCCCTGCCAACAGACTCTCCCGCTGAGACATCGTCAACAACACCCTGTAGCCTGTAGTCTCCTGAGACTTCCATGGTTATGTCCCAAATGGTACCGTCCCAAATGGCACCCTATTCCCTATATAGTGCACTACTTTTGACCAGAACCCTATGGGCCATTTGGGACTCACATCCTCTCGCTACCTCACCAATCACAGGAGCTATTTTCATCCTGGCTCTGAGGCAGATCTGTCAATATGTTACTATTAGATGAGTTTATTGACTGAGCTCTTGATTTATGTGGGCGATCTGTAGTTTGTGTTGGCATAAGCTCTGGGTACAGGTCAAGATGGCCTTAGGCACAAATCTAGAATCACTGTATCCTCCCCAAATCCTATCCTTAACCAATAGAGGTGGAAATGCAAAACATACCTTAGATCAGTCTCTAGGGGTAACTAGGCGGAGCAAGGTTTGTTTACCCCGCAGCGACTCTGGTTGCTGGGCATCATGGGTAGGCTGACAGAACTTGGCAAGACAGTCATCGCCATGGTGATAAACAGTGAGCATTCCGTGGTTGCCAGGAGAAGGTGATTGATTCGCAGATGAAAAGGTAGTCTGTGAGGAGAGGATGTTGGTTTGAGATGCGTGGGAAGTCTGGATAGAAAGGCTCAATAACTATATATAGTTATTTGGCCGGGATTCAATGCAAGACGCGTTAAAACGCAGTGCACTATAACATACTTTTTAAAGGTAAATTACGCTTGAACCAACATGTGCAGGATTTACCGTGAATGTGATCTCCGCAAATGTTGGGGAAAATAACTTTAAAAGGCTCATTGTTGGCTGTATAGGCCTAATGAGCAGACCTCATAGAGCTCTGATTAAAGATAGTATACTATATAGGAAACAGGCTACCATTTGTAACACAGACTTTTTAATAAACCTTCATAAAGACAGTTATGATAATTGTGCTGCAGGGTTTTTGTGAGGCCCTAGGAGTCTGAGGAGAGGGGATGAGAGGTTAGCATATATATTGTGGTGCAGGGTTTTTGTGAGGCCCCAGGAGTCGGAGGGGAAGAAGAGTTCTGGCCCATGCTGATCTCTCTCTGTTCTGTCGGTTCCGCTCGGCTACACAGGGAAATAGAACGTTTCTCACATGCACACACAACGGAATGCCCTGGCACTCAAGCCAAGCGTCGCCTAGCAACTGCACTGGCAGGCAGGCAGGCAACGTGGTGCGTGTAAGTGTGCGTGTTTGTTTGTGTGTGAAGGGGAGGGTGGATTTAGTCAGTGTATACGAGATGATGTGTAATTGTGTATAAGTGAGTGTTGCAGTTAGTGGGTTGTTTTCAGGTGTATGTAAGACAGAGAGAGAGAGAGAGAAAAGGGAGAGGGAGGGAGGGAGGGAGGGAGGGAGGGAGGGAGGGAGGGAGGGAGGGAGGGAGGGAGGGAGAGGCTTAGGGAGGGAGGGAAAGGCTGAGGGAGGGAGGGAAAGGCTGAGGGAGGGAAAGGTTGAGGGAAAGGGGGAGGGAGGGAGGGGCTTAGGGAGGGAGGGAAAGGCTGAGGGAGGGAGGGAAAGGCTGAGGGAGGGAGGGAGGGAGGGAGGGAGGGAGGGAGGGAGGGAGGGAGGGAGGGAGGGAGGGAGGGAGGGAGGGAAAGGCTGAGGGAGGGAGGGAAAGGCTGAGGGAGGGAGGGAAAGGTTGAGGGAAAGGCTGAGGGAGAGCATTAAACAGTAATATCTACTGAGTTGCATTCAGGTCTGCGTTGCGTTGTGTGGTGTTGCTCAGGATGCTGTGTTTAAAAGTACTCTCACATTATCGCTCCTAGCAGTGTGTGACCGGTGTTAACCCACTTCCTTGTCTCCATGGAGATGGTGATAAAGTGTGACAGTGTCCTGGGGCGAACAGAGAAAGCCAGGCAGAATTTACACACTGCACCACACGCTCAATCTGACCAGAGGGACGTGAGGATGAGGAGTTTGCCCTCTCTCTCTCTCTCTTTAATTCAGGCCAGGATTAAACCAAAGGCACATTGTCAACAAGCTCATTCCACTGTGGACAATGCACATTGTAAAGAAAATATTTCCAACGTTTGCGGAGATTCACTGCAAACATTGAGGATGTTGGCTCAACCATAAATTACCTTTAAAAGTCGAAAGCAATGCGCAGTCCTCACTCCCGGGCTCAACCTCTTTATTCTTGTATTCAGATATCTCTCTACCTTTCTCTCCAGGTGCGTGGGTAAAATCACTGCACAGGATCGGTACATCCGGACATCACACCTGCGGGACAGGTACAGGATGGTAACAACAACTGCCCGAGTTACACCAGGAACGCACAATCCCTCCATCAGTGCTCAGACTGTCCGCAATAGGCTGAGAGAGGCTGGACTGAGGGCTTGTAGGCCTGTTGTAAGGCAGGTCCTCACCAGACATCACCGGCAACAACGTCGCCTATGGGCACAAACCCACCATCGCTGGACCAGACAGGACTGGCAAAAAGTGCTCTTCACTGACGAGTGGCTGTTGTCTCACCAAGGTGATGGTCGGATTCGCGTTTATCGTCGAAGGAATGAGCGTTACACCGAGGCCTGCACTCTGTAGTGGGGTCGATTTGGAGGTTGAGGGTCCGTCATGGTCTGGAGAGGTGTGTCACAGCATCATCGGACTGAGCTTGTTGTCATTGCAGGCAATCTCAACGCTGTGTGTTACAGGGAAGACATCCTCCTCCCTCATGTGGTACCCTTCCTGCAGGCTCATCCTGACATGACCCGCCAGCATGACAATGCCACCAGCCATACTGCTCGTTCTGAGCTTCATTTCCTGCAAGACAGGAATGTCAGTGTTCTGCCATGGCCAGCAAAGAGCCCGAATCTCAATCCCATTGAGCACATCTGGGACATGTTGGATCGGAGGGTGAGGGCTAGGGCCATTCTCCCTGGAAATGACAGGGACAGGGACAGGGACCCCCCCCCCCCCCCTGTTCAGTTTATGTCTGTTGAATCTTATTTTGCATGCCCTGCCATGAGCGTCAGAGCCGGTGCAGTAGGATTCAATCTTCATCCTGTATTGACGCTTTCCCTGTTTGATGGTTCATTTTAGGGCGAAGCAGGATTTCTTATAAGCATCCTGATTAAGTTTCCCGCTCATTGAAAGCGTCAGCTAGCTCGGTGCGGATGTTGCCTATATTACAGTATAATTTCCCTTTGGTAGGATAGTCTCGACCGTAGATCATTGAGTTTGTTTTCCAGTGATTGCACCGATGGTAATGGTGATTTACTCACTCGCCTATGAATCCTAACAATGCACCCCGACCTTCTCCCTCGGTATCTCTTCCTTTTCTTTACCCTAATGAAGGGGATTTGGGCCTGTTCTCCGGAAAGCAGTATATTCTTCGCGTCAGACTCATTAAAGAAAAATCTTTCTCCAGTTCGAAGTGAGTAATCAATGTTCTGATGTCCAGAAACTATTTTCGGTCATACGAGATGGTAGCAGCAACTTTATGTACAAAATAATTGAAAAAACTGCCAAAATAGCACAATTGGTTAGGAGCCCGTAAAATGGCAGCCATCCCCTCTGGCGCCATCATTCATAAAATACAGGTGTGCCAAGCTTATAGCGTCATACCCAAGAAGACTCTAGGCTGTAATCGCTGCCAAAGGTGCTTCAACAATGTACTGAGTAAAGGGTCTGAATACTTATGTAAATATATTTTTGCAAAGATGTCAAAAACTGTTTTTGCTTTGTCATTATAGAGTACTGGGTGTAGATTGATGAGGGGAAAAAACAATTTACATTTTTTTAGGACAAGGCTGTAACGTAACAAAATGTAGAAAAAGTCAAGTGGTCTGAATGTACCGTTACTGCATGTAACAAACAGTTACATGACCAACAGCATGGCCAAGCAAGGTAAGGTTTCCAACTCTTTCGGACGACTAAACAACTATAAACACCGGAGAGTTACCGCAACTATAAACACCGGAGAGTTACCGCAACTATAAACACCGGAGAGGTACCGCAACTATAAACACCGGAGAGTTACCGCAACTATAAACACCGGAGATTTACCGCAACTATAAACACCGGAGAGTTACCGCAACTATAAACACTGGAGAGTTACCGGAACTATAAACACTGGAGAGTTACCGCAACTATAAACACCGGAGAGGTACAGCAACTATAAACACCGGAGAGTTACCGCAACTATAAACACCGGAGAGTTACCGCAACTATAAACACCGGAGAGTTACCGCAACTATAAACACTGGAGAGTTACCGCAACTATAAACACCGGAGAGTTACCGCAACTATAAACACCGGAGAGTTACCGCAACTATAAACACCGGAGAGGTACCGCAACTATAAACACCGGAGAGTTACCGCAACTATAAACACCGGAGAGGTACCGCAACTATAAACACCGGAGAGGTACCGCAACTATAAACACTGGAGAGTTACCGCAACTATAAACACCGGAGAGTTACCGCAACTATAAACACTGGAGAGTTAGCGCAACTATAAACACCGGAGAGTTACTGCAACTATAAACACCGGAGAGTTACCCCAACTATAAACACCGGAGAGTTACCCCAACTATAAACACCGGAGAGTTACCGCAACTATAAACATCGGAGAGGTACCGCAACTATAAACACCTGAGAGTTAGCGCAACTATAAACACCGGAGAGTTACCCCAACTATAAACACCGGAGAGTTACCCCAACTATAAACACCGGAGAGTTACCCCAACTATAAACACCGGAGAGTTACCCCAACTATAAACACCGGAGAGTTACCCCAACTATAAACACCGGAGAGTTACCCCAACTATAAACACCGGAGAGTTACCGCAACTATAAACATCGGAGAGGTACCGCAACTATAAACACCTGAGAGTTAGCGCAACTATAAACACCGGAGAGTTACCCCAACTATAAACACCAGAGAGTTACCCCAACTATAAACACCGGAGAGTTATAAACATCGGAGAGTTACCGCAAGTCGCAAAGAAAACAGGAGCTGCCTCCACTAGTCCAGCACCATTTCAACTTCAACATCATCTAATCACCTATGCTTATTCTAATAAAATTACATTTTATTGGTCACATGAACATGTTTTTAGCAGATGTTATTGCGGGTGTAGCAAAATGCTTGTGAGTTTAGCTCCAACAGTGCAATAATATCTAACAATACACAACATTACACACAAAAGTAAAATAATGAAATTAAGGAATATATAAATATTAGGAATATATAAATATTAGGATGAGCAATGTCAGAGTAGCCTTAAATAATAGTTATTAACACAGTGACAACTAAAAGATACCAAAAACAATTTTGTCCAATAAACGCAAGCTAAATACTCTATGATGTGGCTGTCCATGGTACTAATTTCTGTGTGTGCGTATTGACTCACCCAATGCCATCCTCCTCTTTCATGTTGCCTAAATGGTCTATGATTTTGATTATTTTGTTGTGTTAGGCTACCTGGCTAAAATGCTTGCTCACTAGCCTAACTTCCTTTCATGGGCAACGATGCGCCACGCCAGCTACTTGAACTTCCATCCTTTCAGGCAAGGGACACAATGTATGAATTTATGGTTGCATCAGAATCACTGTTATCATCATTGGCCCGTACGGAGAATTAAGTAAAACCACAAGTCCAAATCCCTATCTCCCGCCATGGCTAATTTTAGCTGGCTAGCTAGCCACCGGAAGACAATGACCCAACGAGATGCAAAAATGTATGTTTTGTTTTGTCAGTGACGTTTGGCTTCTGATGTGATTGGTCTGAAGCCAAATACAATCTGGTTTCCCTTAGCACTTTTTTTTGGTGCGCCAGAACCATTCACAGCTGAGTTCACTCAGTTTAGCTCAACGCTGATTGTCTATTATTTAATATTTTTTGTCAAGGTAGGCCACATGCTCGCTGGCTTCCCTTGCATTCAATGCAAGCAGCAACAAGGTCATACTTTTTTTGACCAGACCGCATCCAATCGATTCACTACACGTACAGAGACAGAGGGGGCGCTGTTTCGCTCGCTTAGATGCATTCAAATTTATTAAACATAGAGGCAAAAGATATTCTGGCTTCCCTTGGCATCCATGAATACACACCACTGTTTCTCTCTGTGGTGTAATAAACTGGTGAAGACTTTTGATTGAATCCCAAATACCAGACACCACCAAACCACTGACCTGTGCCAGTCTTGGGCCTTGGTTAAGACACAGAGAGGTTGAGCCAGCCTTGGGCCTTGGTTAATACACAGAGAGGTTGAGCCAGCCTTGGGGCTTGGTTAAGACACAGAGAGGTTGAGCCAGCCTTGGGCCTTGGTTAAGACACAGAGAGGTTGAGCCAGCCTTGGTCCTTGGTTAATACACAGAGAGGTTGAGCCAGCCTTGGGGCTTGGTTAATACTTGGAGAGGTTGAGGCAGCCTTGGGCCTTGGTTAATACGTGGAGAGGTTGAGCCAGCCTTGGGCCTTGGTTAATACACAGAGAGATTGAGCAAGTCTTGGGGCTTGGTTAATACACAGAGAGGTTGAGGCAGACTTGGGCCTTGGTTAATACACAGAGAGGTTGAGGCAGACTTGGGCCTTGGTTAATACACAGAGGTTGAGGCAGCCTTGGGCCTTGGTTAATACGTGGAGAGGTTGAGCCAGCCTTGGGCCTTGGTTAATACACAGAGAGATTGAGCCAGTCTTGGGGCTTGGTTAATACACAGAGAGGTTGAGGCAGACTTGGGCCTTGGTTAATACACAGAGAGGTTGAGGCAGACTTGGGCCTTGGTTAATACACAGAGAGGTTGAGCCAGTCTTGGGGCTTGGTTAATACACAGAGAGGTTGAGCCAGTCTTGGGGCTTGGTTAATACACAGAGGTTGAGCCAGCCTTGGGCCTTGGTTAATACACAGAGAGGTTGAGCCAGCCTTGGGCCTTGGTTAATACACAGAGAGGTTGAGGCAGACTTGGGCCTTGGTTAATACACAGAGAGGTTGAGCCAGTCTTGGGGCTTGGTTAATACACAGAGAGGTTGAGGCAGACTTGGGCCTTGGTTAATACACAGAGAGGTTGAGCCAGCCTTGGGCCTTGGTTAATACACAGAGAGGTTGAGCCAGCCTTGGGCCTTGGTTAATACACAGAGAGGTTGAGCCAGCCTTGGGCCTTGGTTAATACACAGAGAGGTTGAGCCAGCCTTGGGGCTTGGTTAATACACAGAGAGGTTGAGCCAGCCTTGGGGCTTGGTTAATACACAGAGAGGTTGAGCCAGTTTTGGGCCTTGGTTAATACGTGGAGAGATTGAGCCAGCCTTGGGGCTTGGTTAATACACAGAGAGGTTGAGCCAGCCTTGGGCCTTGGTTAATACACATAGAGGTTGAGCCAGTCTTGGGGCTTGGTTAATACACAGAGAGGTTGAGGCAGACTTGGGCCTTGGTTAATACACAGAGAGGTTGAGGCAGACTTGGGCCTTGGTTAATACACAGAGAGGTTGAGCCAGTCTTGGGGCTTGGTTAATACACAGAGGTTGAGCCAGCCTTGGGCCTTGGTTAATACACAGAGAGGTTGAGCCAGCCTTGGGTCTTGGTTAATACACAGAGAGGTTGAGCCAGTCTTGGGCCTTGGTTAATACACAGAGAGGTTGAGCCAGCCTTGGGCCTTGGTTAATACACAGAGAGGTTGAGCCAGCCTTGGGGCTTGGTTAATACACAGAGAGGTTGAGCCAGCCTTGGGCCTTGGTTAATACACAGAGAGGTTGAGCCAGTTTTGGGTCTTGGTTAATACGTGGAGAGGTTGAGCCAGCCTTGGGGCTTGGTTAATACACAGAGAGGTTGAGCCAGCCTTGGGGCTTGGTTAATACACAGAGAGGTTGAGCCAGCCTTGGGGCTTGGTTAATACGTGGAGAGGTTGAGCCAGCCTTGGGCCTTGGTTAATACACAGAGAGGTTGAGCCAGTCTTGGGGCTTGGTTAATACACAGAGAGGTTGAGCCAGCCTTGGGGCTTGGTTAATACGTGGAGAGGTTGAGCCAGCCTTGGGCCTTGGTTAATACACAGAGAGGTTGAGCCAGCCTTGGGGCTTGGTTAATACACAGAGAGGTTGAGCCAGCCTTGGGGCTTGGTTAATACACAGAGAGGTTGAGCCAGCCTTGGGGCTTGGTTAATACGTGGAGAGGTTGAGCCAGCCTTGGGCCTTGGTTAATACACAGAGAGGTTGAGCCAGCCTTGGGCCTTGGTTAATACACAGAGAGGTTGAGCCAGCCTTGGGGCTTGGTTAATACACAGAGAGGTTGAGCCAGCCTTGGGCCTTGGTTAATACACAGAGAGGTTGAGCCAGTTTTGGGCCTTGGTTAATACGTGGAGAGGTTGAGCCAGTCTTGGGGCTTGGTTAATACACAGAGAGGTTGAGGAAGACTTGGGCCTTGGTTAATACACAGAGAGGTTGAGCCAGTCTTGGGGCTTGGTTAATACACAGAGAGGTTGAGGCAGACTTTGGGCTTGGTTAATACACAGAGAGGTTGAGCCAGTCTTGGGGCTTGGTTAATACACAGAGGTTGAGCCAGCCTTGGGCCTTGGTTAATACACAGAGAGGTTGAGGCAGACTTGGGCCTTGGTTAATACACAGAGAGGTTGAGGCAGACTTGGGCCTTGGTTAATACGTGGAGAGGTTGAGCCAGTCTTGGGCCTTGGTTAATACACAGAGGTTGAGCCAGCCTTGGGCCTTGGTTAATACACAGAGAGGTTGAGCCAGTCGTGGGGCTTGGTTAAGATCTGGAGAGGTTGACAAAGGGGGAAAGGTTCAAGATTGTAATATTGTGTGTGTATGTGTGTCTGTGGTCACCTAGCCATGGAGTTCCATGAGAAGTTAAAGCCCATGGCAGTGAAGGAGGGGCTTAAAGGTCGTAAGGTCACTAGAGCTGTGGAGAGTTTCAACTGGAACATCACAATACTGAAGGTGAATATACACACACACACACACACACCAGACCAACGACTACCACAGAATATTGCCAGTCTGTTCCGACATTGGCCAACTCAGACCAACTCCTCTCTGTCTTCCTATCCTTCCCCTTCTCTCTCTCAGGGGCAGGCAGACCTGCTGAAACGGGCTAAGACGGAGGTACAGGAGAACATAAAGCAGGTCCACTACGCTGCCCTGACCTCTAACCTCAGTAAGGGCGGGACAGGAGAGACAACCCACGCCCGGCGCAGCCTGGACGGCCTTCCTTCAATGTCGGGTACAGCTCCGGCAAGAAGTTTCCCTTAGGCAGACAGGTCTAGGAACAGTTTACTTGTCTAAAATTATATATTGAACCATAAGGGGGAAACTGACCGTAGGTCCGTTTCTAAGGGCACAATTGTCCTATTCTGAGGATTGTCAGGGTGATAAGAAGTTGCTACATACGTTCTATAGTGATAGGCTCCTTCTGCATCTCACCCGGGGGCTGCTGGAGATTAGTCTGCCATTTTCTCCAGACAACAATGAGGAAGAAGGAGGATGGACTCAGTTGAAGAGAAAAACTCCTGTTATAGCACTGCCAAGAGGGAGGAGTAATGTCGAAGACACTGGAGACAGGAATGTAGAGAGGAATGAAGGAATGAGGTCTGAGAGAAAGAGAGAGACAATCAGACTGCCCTGTCCCCTACTTTGTATGCAGCTATAAATAAGAAATGTTTAATCCTGCTCTCTATGGGGCCGATTCAGACCCGAGTTAAGCACTTGTAAATGGAACTTAATTCCCTTTTTATGCGCTTTTCTTTAAAACGTATTCTGACCTTGAATTTAAAAAATGTTTCAGCCAGCTATTCTTTCAGGGTGGAGATCAGAGAAATGAATAAATTAAAAAAACTGAAATATCACATTTACATAAGTATTCAGACCCTTTACTCAGTACTTTTTGAAGCATCTTTGGCAGCGATTACAGCCTTGAGTCTTCTTGGGTATGACGCTACAAGCTTAGCACACCTGTATTTGGGGAGTTTCTCCCATTCTTCTCTGCAGATACTCTCAAGCTCTGTCAGGTTGGATGGGGAGCGTCATTGCACAGCTATTTTTAGGTCTCTCCAGAGATGTTCAATTCGATTTTAGTCCGGGCTCTGGCTGGACCACTCAAGGACATTGAGACTTGTCCCGAAGCCACTCCTGCATTGTCTTGGCTGTGTGCTTAGGGTCGTTGTCCTGTTGGAAGGTGAACCTTCACCCCAGTCTGAGGTCCTGAGTGCTCTGGAGCAGGTTTTCATAAAGGATCTCTCTATACTTTGCTCCATTCATCTTTCCCTCGATCCTGACTAGTCACCCAGTGCCTGCTGCTGATAAACATACCCACAGCATGATGCTGCCACCACGTGCTTCACCGTAGGGATGGTGCCAGGTTTCCTCCAGACTTGAAGCTTGGCATTCAGGCCAAAGAGTTCAATCTTGGTTTCATCAGACCAGACAATCTTGTTTCTCATGGTCTGAGAGCCTTTAGTTGCCTTTTGGCAAACTCCAAGTGGGCTGTCATGTGTCTTGCACTGAGGAGTGGGCACTCTACCATAAAGGCCTGATTGGTGGAGTGCTGCAGAGATGGTTGTCCTTCTGGAAGGTTCTCCCATCTCCTCAGAAGAACTCTATCAGATTGACCATCAGGTTCTTGGTCACCTCCTTGACCAAGGCCCTTCTCCCCCGATTGCTCAGTTTGGCCGGGCAGCCAGCTCTAGGAAGAGTCTCGGTGGTTCTAAACTTCTTCCATTTTAGAATGATGGAGGCCACTGTGTTCTTGGGGACCTTCAACGCTGCAGACATTTTTTTGTACCTTTCCCCAGATCTGTGCCTCGACACAATCCATTCTTGGAACTCTACGGACAATTCCTTTGATCTCATGGCTTGGTTTTTGCTCTGACATGCACTGTCAACTGTGGGACCTTATATAGACAGGTGTGTGCCTTTCCAAATCATGTCCAATCAATTGAATTTACCACAAGTGGACTTCAATCAAGTTGTAGAAACATATAATGGATGATCAATGGAAACAGACTCCACCTGAGCTCAATTTTGAGTCTCATAGCAAAGGGTCTGAATAGTTATGTAAATAAGGTTTATTTTGTTTATACATTTGCAAAAATGTCTAACAACCTGTTTGCTTTATCATTGTGAGGTATTGTGTGTAGTTTGCTGAATATCTTTTTTATTGAATCCATTTTAGTATAAGGCTGTAATGTAACTAAATGTGGAAAAAGTCAAGGGGTCTGAATACTTTGCGAAGGCACTGTGTGCTGTATTCTTACCTTAATTCCACCAACTTTACGTGCGAGGAAAGGATGGGTAAGGTCGAGCAACCTGTCGGTTCCAGGTGGAACAACATCTACTTCATTCTTTCCTGATACAAATAACACCATTCTCCACACACTGTAATTTACAAATTGATAAGTAATATTGATTTGGTCTAGGTAAATGAGTAAACCATTTGGATAAGGGGATAGTAAATATAAATTACAATTGTTTAGAACTATTTTACCTTGATGATCGCTCCAGATGAATGTGAAACCAGTCATATGTCAGTAAACTGAAGCATATCAACATGTCAACTTTTCCAATTTGATGAAATGCTGGGCTTAAAACTTGCAGGGATGAAATGCGGAGACTCAAGCTGTAGGTTGATAATAGTATAGCGCCTAACCTACCGAGTTGATTTATAGAATGTTTTAATTATATGCCCCGACTTCTCACCGTATTTTTTTACAATTTGTATTCTGTTAAATATCAGCCACTATCGGTAACCACCGTCCGTTTTACCCACATACATTTATAACCACTATTTTTGATTCACCAATATATTTTGTGCATAAAAGCCATCCAAACGTACTTTTTTTTTTTTTCAGAAATACTTTCCTAACCCTAAAAAATATACAATGATCTGAGTATTTTTAAATCTACCAATTGGTGCTGAAAAGGAGATGTGTATTTACATGGCTTTCTTTCATTAATCCCTAATATTCTGAACAGTTCTTTCCATATATTGACTGCCGAGGAAATTCTAATTAAAAGGTACGCACAATTTTAAGGGGTGGCTTTAGATAAATGTACTGAAAACTCCACAAGAAAATCTGTTGGTCAGCCAGTGGGAAGATTTTCAGCTGTGTAATTACATTTATTCACTTGCGTAAGTGAACCACACCTGCAAAGCCAATTACGCACCTACATAAGGTAAGTCTGAATACCAACTACTGACAAGTGAGTAGGAAAGGGGTGCGTGCCTGAATCGGGCCCTATGTGCAATGTTTGTTCCTCTTGGTTTGTGTTTATTTTGGGGGGAGTGAAGAGGGTTTTCAGGGTCATGAAACTATACAGTCCCTTCAGAAAGTATTCACACCCCTTGATTTTTTTCAACATTTTGTTGCGTTACAGCCTCTACTTAAAATTGATTCAATTTAGGACACTACCCATCCTGATAACTTGGCCCTGAAGCTTTTGGAAGTTTCATTTCTGTACCTTATTGTGAAATGTGTAGCTTCCAGAAGCTTTAAAATGAGGGCCAGATTGTCAGGATGGGTAGTGTACTGTATGAGTGAGTACACATTAATTACAACTAAGCACCCTTCAAGATACACTTCATTTTAACAAGCTAAATCCTGTGTAACAACTAGTAATTACATTGTAATTAGGCAAACATTACATGTACTGTGTTTTTCCACATCTGGGATGCCACCCAAGTCATTGAGTTTGACCTACTGATCTGTTTTTACCTGATCAACCAAGTTAACCCCAAAATAAAGTGCAGCATCTGGGTTAAGTGCCAGCAACAACACTGAGCGGAGATATAGTTTGAACAGTGCACATTCAAGGCTAAGTAATTACAGCCTATTGAGCATAAGCTATAATCTCTCAGATACCCAGCACATCCGCGACTGATCACAACCTGTGAGACAGTTGTTACTGTATGCAGCTGAGAAGAGGCGAAACACTAAGCTGATGATTTTAGTGGAAACCTGCCCATTGGTAACACCCTTGTATTTACACACTGTTGCTAGTTAACCACGATGTAACAAGGACCCCTTCAAACTAAGTGTTACTGGAAAAAGGGGTGAATATGTTTTGAAGGCCTGTAGCACAAAGTGAAACTGATTGACAGAAGTGTGTGTGCTTCAGGAGGCTGATACAGAATGTGTGAATGCTACTGATATCTAATAATAATAATAAGCCATTTAGCAGACACTTTTATCCAAAGCAACTTACAGCAGTGCGTACATACACTTTCATATTGGTGGCCCCGGCTGGAATCAAACTCACGATACTGAAGTTGCAAACGCCAGCAGTCTACCAACTGAGATGTGTTAAACCCATATTTAATTTCTGAATTGGTTAGGGTCCGTTTCAGATTTGGACTAGTTGGGCTGTCAATGGGATGCTGGTCAGAAACGGCATGAGAATAAGCTATGGTCAGAAACGGCATGAGAATAAGCTATGGTCAGAAACGGCATGAGAATAAGCTATGGTCAGAAGGTCCACGAATGTTCTACTCGTCCTAATTCTATGGATGTCTATCGGTGGCATAGGATTAATTTAACTCAACCAGACAGTGTTGATGATTCAACCATCAGAAACAGTGTAACAGTATTTCAAGTTCTCCTTCCATGACACTTAGACCACTGTTTTGTTATGGTGTCACATTACGCTATTTTAATATCTGGTTTTATACTCGTCGAGTAAAATATTACTGCATTTTTACAAAATGGTAATTTTCAATCATTGGCCTTTTGTCTTAAGTCAGTGTGACAAATCTGCCTGCACTGAGGGATGAGCGTTGCCTAGATGCCACCTGTCGGAAGACAATGGTTGGCGTCTTGAAAACCTTTGTTATTCACCTGATGTTATAAGACAAGTTGTCTCTTGATAAATTGACATCAATATCTCCTCCAAACCATATCCATTAGATGCATTACCACACCCAAACTAGTTCGCAGTTGTAAATGAGAACTTGTTCTCAATTGGCCTACCTGGATAAAAAAAACTATATGCAAATAAACCAGCTAATTTATAATCTGGCTGTGTCTTTATTACCATAAAACAGTGCTTTCAAAAATCACACAGCTTTGACCCTGGACTCTTGATAGCCACACATGCAATCAGAGAGACACGACTAGGGCCTGACAAAGGGAAGCCACAAAGTATTGAACTGGCATTTTCAAAATGTCACACACACACATCAGTCTGGTGATCACTGACCGACAACACTCACCAAACACACTAAGGGGTCCGGCTCTATTCAATTTGTACGGCTGAAGAGTTAAGTTGTACTCACAATTCAGCATGTTGCTACAGACTATAATGTCCTGTTGAAAAGCAGTACAAAGCCACAACGACACAGGCATACTTTAGCAAGAGCAATGCTTTTATTGGTCTAGTTAATCTGGGTTATAGGGACATCCCTTATGTGCAATGCTTTACTTGGCTACCACAGGAAGCAAGAGAACTAAATACAAGGACACCGGAAATAATGAAACCTATGTTATTATTCCATAGATAAATTTGAATTAATTTCTTAAAAAAACAAAAACTTTCACCTTGTAATGCAGTGCAGGTTAAAATAGCTTCTAACAACGTCAAGGAGAAAGAGGGAGTCAGGTAATCTCTGTCAATGATTTACAGGCACTGGTTAGAAGTTGTCCCTAACAACCGATACAGAATCAGATATTTTAAAATCCCCCTAATGGTAGGTGAAGGACTAGCGATTGGGAATCTGATCCTAGATCTGTTAGGAGCAACTTCTCTTGAACAGTTAAAGACCAATCAAAGAAGAGATGAATGGCGGTAAGACAAGTTATCTTTAGACACAGGCATTAGATGGACAGACAGCTCCCCTACCTGGAGAAACAGGGTACTACCCTACCCTTCAATTACTGCTACATACAGAGAGAAGGGAAAGGATTCCCCACACTGATAAATGCAGTATGAATTCCAGCTCCTGAGGGTAGCCTGTAGTGAACTGTCTAGTGGTGCCATCTCGTGGCAAAATGGGTATTACTATTAAAGTCACTTGTCTTGAAGTCAGAGGTGGGGTTGGATAACTGCTAAGACCCAAGCATACAGGAGGGCAGGCAATAGGCATAGGAGAGATCTATAGTATTCAAGGAATACAGATCAGGTTAGAGAGGGTAATGTGTCAGACATGAGGACAGACAGGAAATGATAAAGTATTGGCGACTGCCAGACAGTAGGTTGGCTGTCATAGCCCAGTCCACATGTGCAAGTTTCATCCAGCAGTGGCACATTGGTTTGCCCCTGTGAAACAGCATATCCTCCAGGTTGGGATGAAGTAACCCCCTAACCCCCTTGCATTTCTCCCCCTAATGGTTAAGGTGGGGATAAGGGGATTGATAAACTGATCCTACATCTCTGGTTAGGGGTAACCCCCACCCAAATCAGAACAGTATAGTCCCTCACAGGTCCTGGGGGTTGACGATGGTGAAGTCATAGTCTTTGCTGTGAGTGCTGCCCTCATCTGGGCTGGAGGAGCCAGACGCTGCACCCATTAGGGGGTCCTGGAACACCCCCACGCCCTCCGGCTCCACCCTGAGCGAGCCACGGAGCTGTCTGATTGGAGGGGTCCTCTCGGCCCCTCCCTCGGTGGGCTGCAGCTCTCCGTCTTGCGAGACCAGGATGTAGTCGTCCCAGTTCTTCCCCTCAGAACCCACAGACAGAGATGACTCTGGGGGAGACGCCTGCATGGGGAGACAAGGGGCTTGTTCAACACTGCTGCTGACAGGCTGATCTACAAATCACCTTGTATCAGAGAGTATGAGTATGTATGAATATAACCATGTGTGTGTAACCACCTGTTGCTCTGACTCCGTGTGCTCATGCTCTTCCTCCTCTCGGTCCTTCTGTTCTCCATCACCGTCGCCACGCTGCGGTGTGGCCTGGAAGGGGTGTTTGGCATGGTGACGGTTGGCGAGCTGTTCTACGATGGCTGCAGCGGCATTGGAGGCGATGTCATAGTGGTCGTCAGCGATGGTGATCTCCTCGTTCTCCTCAGCCTCCAGCAGGCTCTGGTTGAAACGCAGCGCTCCCTTCAGGATGTCCTTGATCTGACGGATTCATTCAAAAATACACAGAGCAAGTCATGATGAACACACACACACACACGGAGTACAAAGAACACACGAACTGACAACACATATGGTTAAATGCCAATATTTACAAGCGCCGGAGGAAATGGCTGCCGTTTTACGGTCTCCTAACCAATTGTGCTATTGTGTTTTTCTGCGTTAATTGTAACTTGTTTTGTACATAATGTTTCTGCCACCGTCTCTTATGACCAAAAAGAGCTTGTAGATATCAGGACAGCGATTACTCACCTCGTTCTGGAAGAATAAGCAGACCACTGTAGTCCCTGTGCCCAAGAACACCAAGGTAACATGCCTAAATGATTACCAACCCGTAGCACTCATGTCTGTAGCCATGAAGTGCTTTGAAAGGCTGGTCATGGCTCACAACACCATTATCCCAGAAACCCTAGACCCACTCCAATTTGCATTCCGCCTCAACAGATCCACAGATGATGCACTCTCTACTGCCCTTTCCCACCTGGACAAAAGGAACACGTATGTGAGAATGCTATTCATTGACTACAGCTCAGCGTTCAACACCATAGTGCCCTCAAAACTCATCATTAAGCTAAGGATCCTGGGACTAAACACCTCCCTCTGCAACTGGATCCTGGACTTCCACAGGCCACCCCCAGGTGGTAAGGGTAGGTTGCAACACATCTGCCACGCTGATCCTCAACACGGGGGCTCCTCGGGTGCGTGCTCAGTCCCCTACTGTACTCCCTGTTCACTCATGACTGCATGGTCAGGCACGACTCCAACACCATCATTAAGTTTGCCAACAACACAACACCAACAACGAGACAGCCTATAGGGAGGTCAGAAACCTGGCCGTGTAGTGCCAGGACAACAACCTCTCCCTCGACGTGATCAAGACAAAGGAGATGATTGTGGACCACAGGAAAAGGAGAACTGAGCACACCCCCATTCTCATCGATGGGGTTGCAGTGGAACAGGTTGAGAGCTTCAAGTTCCTTGGCGTCCACATCACCAACAACCTAACATGGTCAAACACACCAAGATAGTCGTGAAGAGGGCACGACTAAACCTATTCCCCCTCAGGAGACTGAAAAGATTTGGCATGGGTCCTCAGATGTTCAAAAGGTTCTACAGCTGCACCAGAGAGCATCCTGACTGGTTGCATCACTGCCTGGTATGGCAACTGCTCAGCCTCTGACCACAAAGCACTAAAGAGGGTAGTGCGTACGGCCCAGTACATCACCGAGGCCAAGCTTCCTGCCATCCAGGACCTCTATACCAGGCGGTGTCATAGGAAGGCCCTAAAAAATGTTTTGTCAGACTCCAGCCACCCTAGTCGTAGACTGTTCTCTCTGCTACTGCAGGGCAAGCTGTACCAGAGTGCCAAGTCTAGGTCCAAGAGGCTTCTAAACAGCTTCTAACCCCAAGCCATAAGACTCCTGAACATCTAGTCAAATAGCTACCCAGACTGTGTGCTTTGTCTCCTCCCCTATTTTACGCTGCTGCTACTCCCTGCGTATTATCTACGCTGCTGCTACTCCCTGCGTATTATCTATGCAGTCACTAATGATACCTACGTACAGTAACTCTGTACCGGTACCCCATATACAGTGCCTTGCGAAAGTATTCAGCCCCCTTGAACTTTGCAACCTTTTGCCACATTTCAGGCTTCAAACATAAAAATATAAAACTATTTTTTTGTGAAGAATCAACAACAAGTGCGACACAATTATGAAGTGGAACGACATTTATTGGATATTTCAAACTTTTTTAACAAATCAAAAACTGAAAAATCGGCGTGCAAAATTATTCAGCCCCCTTAAGTTAATTGTAGCGCCACCTTTTGCTGCGATTACAGCTGTAAGTCGCTTGGGGTATGTCTATCAGTTTTGCACATCGAGAGACTGAATTTTTTTCCCATTCCTCCTTGCAAAACAGCTCGAGCTCAGTGAGGTTGGATGGAGAGCATTTGTGAACAGCAGTTTTCAGTTCTTTCCACAGATTCTCGATTGGATTCAGGTCTGGACTTTGACTTGGCCATTCTAACACCTGGATATGTTTCTAACACCATTCCATTGTAGATTTTGCTTTATGTTTTGGATCATTGTCTTGTTGGAAGACAAATCTCCGTCCCAGTCTCAGGTCTTTTGCAGACTCCATCAGGTTTTCTTCCAGAATGGTCCTGTATTTGGCTCCATCCATCTTCCCATCAATTTTAACCATTTTCCCTGTCCCTGCTGAAGAGAAGCAGGCCCAAACCATGATGCTGCCACCACCATGTTTGACAGTGGGGATGATGTGTTCAGGGTGATGAGCTGTGTTGCTTTTACGCCAAACATAACATTTTGCATTTTTGCCAAAAGTTCAATTTTGGTTTCATCTGACCAGAGCACCTTCTTCCACATATTTGGTGTGTCTCCCAGGTGGCTTGTGGCAAACTTTAAACAACACTTTTTATGGATATCTTTAAGAAATGGCTTTCTTCTTGCCACTCTTCCATAAAGGCCAGATTTGTGCAATATACGACTGATTGTTGTCCTATGGACAGAGTCTCCCACCTCAGCTGTAGATCTCTGCAGTTCATCCAGAGTGATCATGGGCCTCTTGGCTGCATCTCTGATCAGTCTTCTCCTTGTATGAGCTGAAAGTTGAGGGACGGCCAGGTCTTGGTAGATTTGCAGTGGTCTGATACTCCTTCCATTTCAATATTATCGCTTGCACAGTGCTCCTTGGGATGTTTAAAGCTTGGGAAATATTTTTGTATCCAAATCCGGCTTTAAACTTCTTCACAACAGTATCTCGGACCTGCCTGGTGTGTTCCTTGTTCTTCATGATGCTCTCTGCGCTTTTAACGGACCTCTGAGACTATCACAGTGCAGGTGCATTTATACGGAGACTTGATTACACACAGGTGGATTGTATTTATCATCATTAGTTATTTAGGTCAACATTGGATCATTCAGAGATCCTCACTGAACTTCTGGAGAGAGTTTGCTGCACTGAAAGTAAAGGGGCTGAATAATTTTGCACGCCCAAATTTTCAGTTTTTGATTTGTTAAAAAAGTTTGAAATATACAATAAATGTCGTTCCACTTCATGATTGTGTCCCACTTGTTGTTGATTCTTCACCAAAAAATACAGTTTTATATCTTTATGTTTGAAGCCTGAAATGTGGCAAAAGGTCGCAAAGTTCAAGGGGGCCGAATACTTTCGCAAGGCACTGTAGCCCCGCTACTGTTATTTTACTGCTGCTCTTTAATTATTTATTTGTATTTTTTACTCACTCGTTTTTCTTAACTGCATTGTTGGTTAAGGGCTTGTAAGTAAGCATTTCACTGTAAAATGTGATTTGTCATGCACAAATGCACACACACACACACACACACCTGTTTGAGTCCAGCCAGTGACACCAACACCTCGTCTTCTTTCTCCAGGTGCTCCTGTAGGATCACCTCCTGGATCTTACCTGAGACAGACATCAGATCACAGATATAGCAGTAACACACAGCCAACCAATTAACAAAATAAAGCCTGTTTTAACCACACAACTGAGCACATGTGTATACGGATTTAAAATCACTAGATTGCTCAAAACATCACTGTAGTTATAGCTTAACTCAGCGATTCTCAACTGGTGGGTCATGACTCAACGTTTCTCTGAAGAAAAAAAAACTCCAGTCTTAACATAAATCAACTAAAACTATGTAGATATGGAATGCTGTTTGGGTCTTTGCGTGTCAAAAAATGTGAAATAAGCTTTTAATTTGAGCCGTCAAATAACAACTATATTATAGAATGTTGTGCTCGCTGAATTTGCATGTGCAAGCCAAGCACCACCACTACTACGATCAGCAGCACTGTTAAAGCTGAAGAAATGAAGACCTCTAGAAACAAGCACCACCACCACTACGATCAGCAGCACTGTTAAAGCTGAAGAAATGAAGACCTCTACAAACAAGCACCACCACCACTACGATCAGCAGCACTGTTAAAGCTGAAGAAATGAAGACCTCTACAAACAAGCACCACCACCACTACGATCAGCAGCACTGTTAAAGCTGAAGAAATGAAGACCTCTACAAACAAGCACCACCACCACTACGATCAGCAGCACTGTTAAAGCTGAAGAAATGAAGACCTCTACAAACAAGCACCACCACCACTACGATCAGCAGCACTGTTAAAGCTGAAGAAATGAAGACCTCTACAAACAAGCACCACCACCACTACGATCAGCAGCACTGTTAAAGCTGAAGAAATGAAGACCTCTACAAACAAGCACCACCACCACTACGATCAGCAGCACTGTTAAAGCTGAAGAAATGAAGACCTCTACAAACAAGCACCACCACCACTACGATCAGCAGCACTGTTAAAGCTGAAGAAATGAAGACCTCTACAAACAAGCACCACCACCACTACGATCAGCAGCACTGTTAAAGCTGAAGAAATGAAGACCTCTACAAACAAGCACACACCGGCCACGATGTGTTTTCATTAGCACTTTGGTAATAAGACGTTTATTTGTTCGACCGAATGGGAAAACATCTGTAAACATTTGAAATAAGATGCAGGATAAAACAAAGGTAGTCCAACATTCTCCCAGACGTGCAACAATCCCAGAGTCTGGGGGGGAACGGATGGGGATCCTGCTGCTTCGAGTCCCTACCGCTTCTGCCTGCCAGCCACATCCCAAGCAATTGTACCTGATTCAACCTAGCTAGTCAAAATTAAATACAGAATAATAATGACGCATTTTGTCAACATTGATAACAGTTTGGAAATTGGAGCCAGGCTGTCACCCTACTTTGTTGACTTTGGGTTTGCAGTATGATAAAGTCACTCAGAAATATCTTTGATACAGATTTTATTAGCAACTTCTGGGATTGCTAGCTAGCTTTAGCTTGGTATCTCGCTAGCACCAATGCAACCACCCTGAAAATAGTGATCAGAAACTGCAACCATTTTCAATATTCTTAGCAATGATTTAGGAATCCATGTGACTAATTATTACCCAGGCAGCCACTTGTTATCCTATTCTAAATCGAACTTCTGTTCATTAAAATAACTAGCTAGATAGATAAGTAAATAAACAAGCTAGCCAGCTACCTAGCCCTGTTACCCCCAAACTTATCTAATAAGACTGGACCCGACACTTATGTGAAGCTAGCCACAATAAGGATTAGACAAGTGGAATTTGCAATTCGCTTTCGAAATAAAAAAGGTCCCTCTTTGAAAGTAATCCAAATGGATACAAATAGTGGAACTACGCAATATTTGGACTAGATAATACTGAACAAGGTTGAAATGTTATGTAAATTCAACAAACGACAATTAGTTAATTTGACAAAACAAATGTGTTGAAATCGCACTGTTGATGTATTAGACTTCAGTATGCATTGGGGCATACTTGTATTTCACTGTAAAGCCTTACCCAATTTCATTGATCCACAATCCATAGGTATCAGTCTACTCAGTGACACCCACAGAACACAACTGTAAAGAGTCCACACATTTTTGCAGCGTAGCTCTTGCAGGACTGACTATGGGAAATCACCTCCCCAGTCTGCTTATTGTGGGTATTGACATTCCTATTGCACTGTACAGCCTTACCTAAGAATACAGTATGCCCCCAATGCAATTCTAAAGTCTAATATATCTACAGAGTGATTTGAACTGATTTGTCAAATTAACTAATTGTCTTTTGTTGCATTTATATAACATTCCAACCTTGTTAAGCACCAACTATGGCATGATTCTCTATTTGCATCACTTTCAATGATGGACTTTTATTTTGAAGGCAAACTGCAAGCTTCACATAGGTGGGTCTGACCATCATCAACCAAATACTAAAACGGTCTTGTAAATTATGGGTATAAGTAAATAAAATGGATGTTACCCCCTTCTCCCCAATTTTGTGATATCCAATTGCAATCTTGCCTCATCGCTGCAACTCCCTAACGGGCTCGGGAGAGGCAAAGGTTGAGTCACGTATCCTCCGAAACATGACCCGCCAAACCACTCTTCTTAACACCCGCCCACTTAATCCAGAAGCCAGCCACACCAATGTGTCAGAGGAAACACTGTCTACCTGACGACCAAAGTCAGCCTGCAGGCTACCAGCCCGCCACAAGGAGTCGCTAGAGCGTGATGAGCCAAGTAAAGCAAACCTAGCCCTCCCCTCCCCTAACCCAGAAGATGCAGGGCCAATTGTGCGCCGCCCTATGGGACTCCCGGTCACGGCTGGTTGTGACACAGCCTGGGATCGAACCCGGGTCTGTAGTGACGCCTCAAGCACCACTCAGGAGGCCAAATTATGGGTATTTTAAATTACACCTAGGTAGATAGCTAACTATAGCTACTGAAACAGATTGTCATTTTGCTATGTTTTTTGTGGAGAACATTGTTTGCATCCATCAGCAAGCTTTCTTTGTTTCTGACCAGCACAGTCCCAGAGCTTGGGGAGGTGTGTGTCTGTCTCATGCGGCAGCGTCAGGTGTGCGACACCAAACTTGACCAGCATCATAGCATAAGTATCGGTGAATGGCTAGAAAATACGAGTGAGTGCAATCAATGTTTAATAACTACGTAAAACTTTTTTTTTTGAACGTGTTAAATGATGTGACGTGCAGTCATATTCAGGTCCTGATTGGTCAACAATATTATTTGTTGGGCCAAGTGTTGAGATGTATGTGTGTAGAAATGACAATGGACCTAATATTTTTAAACAACTTAACCTGTGAACTATTTCTCTTCACAGTATTTCCAATATAGTTATTAGAAGCACTATTTGGCAGATTTGGTTGATTGTGTGCAATGCTGTCAAGGCAAAGGGTGGCTACTTTGAAGAATTTCAAATAACCCTCTGAATCAGAGGTGTGGGTATCTGCCTTAAATCACCGTCCATGTCATCGGCGCCCGGGGAGCAGTTGCTGTTTTTTTTATTTAACTTGGCAAGCCAGTGGGTTAACTGCCTTGTTCAGAGCCGAACAACAGATTTTTACCTTGTCAGCTCAGGGATTTGATCCAACAACCTTTCGGTTACTGGCCCAACGGTCTAATCACTAGGGTACCTGCCGCCTCTGTTTGTTGGGGGTTAACTGCTAAAGGGCAGAACAGCAGATTTTTCCACTATTGTATTGGTAGTAGGTAGACTTACCAATATGTGTGTTCATCATCTTGGCACAGTACTTGCTCATGGCCTCCAGGTCGTTGATCTGACCTTGCAGGAAGGACACCTGGGCCTCCAACTCCTCCTCCTGACAACACAGAGGGGACAGCGTTAGAGAGAGTGTGGATCCTTAGAGGGAGATCGAGGAGAGAAATAGGAGATAGGTGAGAGACTTGCAGAGACAGAGAGACAGAGCTAGTGAACTCACAGCCTCTTTCTTGCCCATCATGGTCTTGCTGTGGGAGCGGGAGCGAGTGATGTTGAAGAAGGAATCCTTCTTGGTGGCCGAGAGGGGTGGAGACGACGTGCTGGTGTCACTGGTGACAGGAAGGGGTGGGGATGCAGTGGTGTGACCCCGCCCTCCAGAGAGGCTCTCTATGCTGGGGGAGGAGCTAGCTGTCCTGGAGATTTGGCCTGAAAGAGAGAGAGACATGTGGGCTAGCAGAGAGAGAGGAGAAGAACAGATGGACCAGCCCAGTTGTCGACAACCTTGGTCCTGGAGAGCCTGTACCAGGGGGAACTTCCAGGTAGATACAACATGCAGAGTGGGTGGCAATGAAGCAGTTAAATATTTCAACTAAAAACCTTGTGTTTGGGACAAATGATTCACTAAATCCTAAACCTCAACTAAATCATGTGGAAATTGACCAAGTAGAGGTGACTAAACTGCTTGGAGTAACCCTGGATTGTAAACTGTCATGGTCAAAACATGTTGATACAACAGTAGTTAAGATGGGTAGAAGTCTGTCCATAATAAAGCACTGCTCTATCTTCTTAACACCATCAACAAGGTTTGTCACACCTGGAAAACTGTTCAGTCGTGTGCCACAAAAAGGGACTTAGTAAAATTGCAATTAGGTAAGAACAGGGCAGCACGGCTAGCCCTTGGATGTACACAGAGAGCTAATATTAATAATATGCATGTCAATCTCTCCTGGCTCAAAGTGTAGGAGAGATTGACGTCATCACTACTTGTTTTTATGAGAGGTATTGGCATGTTGAATTCACCGAGCTGTCTATTAAAACGACTAGCACACCACTCAGACACCGATGCCTACCCCACAAGACATGCCACCAGAGGTCTCTTCACAATGCCCAAGTCCAGAACAGACTATGGGAGGTACACAGTACTACATAGAGCCAGTACATGGAACTCATCAAGTAACTGATGCAAGCAGTAAAATACATTTTAAAAAAGATCAAAATACACCTTATGGAACAGCGAGGACTGTGAAGCAACAAACACACACGATAACATATACACTATACACACTTACACATGGATTTAGTACTGTAGATGTGGTGGATTAGGGGCCTGAGAACACAGTATGTTGTGAAATCTGTGAATTATTGTAATGTTTTTAAAATTTTATACATTTCCTTAATTTTGCTGGACCCCAGGAAGAGTAGCTGCTGCCTTGGCAGGAACTAATGGGGATCCATAAATACAAAACTCTGGACTGCCACAGTACTGCTGGCTTGTAGCGTTCAGTGATTGATTAAGACAAGGGTGAATTTGAACAATACGGCTGATCAATAATGCCATTTATTGGTTGATTAAGTAACCAGGAGGAAAAGAGTACAGAAAGCCAGCAGTACTGTGACAGTCAGAGGTCAGGGTTGAAACTAACTGGTCAAAGGGAATGCAAGCACATCACACATACACAAGCAAGCAGGTGCTGCGGTAGCAGTTACCTTTTGTGTCAGAGAAAATGTGGGCTGGGACAGGAACCTGAGAGACTCCTCCTGAAACTACATTGAACAGACAGGAGAGTAAGGCTATCGTGTCACTCGTGGACACACACAGTCCAGAGTCCAGGACTGCTATCATGTGCTTATTGAGTAAACCTTCTCGTGACGCAACTAAGCACTTGTATGTATGGACATGCGAGCTTCAGTGTACCTGTTCAGCGTAAAAGTGTGTGTGTGCGCACGTGCGTTTCCGACCCTCACCTTTGCTCAGGTGGACAGGCATACTCTCAGACTTGAGTAGGCGGTGGTGCTGGGAATGGGGTGGTGTCTGCGTCTGCAGGGGTGCATGGCCAGACAACAAGGGCTCGGCCTGGGGGTGAGGACCCACAGTGACGGGGGAGGGGGCAGACAGGACCTCGCTATTAATTGGAGAGATGCCGCTGGAGCCACCCCCTGACAGAGCAGGGGCGATGAGCTTCCTACCGAAGCTGAGCAGACTGCTGGAGACCTTGTTGATGTTGAGAGGAGCCATCTTGCCACTGGCACTGAGAGAGGAGAAAAGAGAGAAAGGCTTAGTTTAGCAGAATATTGTGAAACAGTGTGTGTGTGTGTGTTTGTTACCATGACTGTTCCTCATGCTGTACTGTGTGTGTGTGTCTGCTTACCGGGTGTTGTTGACCAGGTCCGCTCCTCTGGTCTTGTAATAGTCCAGATTCTGTTGAAACTGGTAGTTGGCTGGCCGAGGATTGTTCTAAAGGAAGAGGCATCAGTGAATACAGCTCATTAAATAGTGATCAAATCAATACAAAGTGATGAAATAGAGACGGTGTGAAAAATACTGTTGGGTGGGGGCTCCCCCACATAGCCTAGTCCCAGATCTGTGCTTTAGCCAACTACTCTGACTATCATGGTCATGTCCCAACCGCCTTAAAATTGATAAATATCATAAAATCACATGATTCAGCCACTTTTCCATCTTTCCCTTCTCCTCTCCACCCCCCTTTTCCCTAACCCTCATTCCACCCTCTCTTCCGCCTCAAATGTCACCAATCTGCATCAATCTATCCCATCTCCCCCTGTACCACCCCAGGGGGAGATGGGGACGCGTCTGGACAATGCAGTCCAACCCGGGGCGGTTGTGTCACACCGGATCAGACCTGCACGTCTGTCAGGAACACCACACCATGATGGGACCAAGCAGTCACAGTTTACACGGGTCAGTGGTCAAATGGAGGAGACTGGACAGGACAGAATGTGTGCTGGAGCCAGGACAGCTTATGTGTGTTCTTACCTTGGGATCTCTGAGGAACAGAGCCTTGTGTAGTAGGGTGTGGATGTCTCCTATAGGTGGGTAGTGCATTAGAAGGCCAAGACAGGTCTGGAAGTTACTCGCTATCACTGAGACACAGGAAAAAACAAAGAGTTAGCAAGGCTCCGTGACAGACACTAGCTAGCAGACAGACGGCTAGGCTATCAGGCAGGCTGGCTGAATAGCTGGTTGACTATGGCTGACTGTCTGAATGGCTGACAGTCTACGGTTGACTATGTCAGAGAACGGCTGGACGAACGACGACGGCTGGCTGGACGAACGACGACGGACCAACGGCTGACTGGCAGACAGGCAGACAGACAACGACAGACAGACAGACAGACAGGCTGACAGACAGGCTGGCTGACAGACAGACTGGCTGACAGACAGACTGGCTGACAGACAGACTGGCTGACAGACAGACTGGCTGACAGACAGACTGGCTGACAGACAGACTGGCTGACAGACAGACTGGCTGACAGACAGACTGGCTGACAGACAGACAGACAGACAGACAGACAGACAGACAGACTGGCTGACAGACAGACTGGCTGACAGACAGACTGGCTGACAGACAGACTGGCTGACAGACAGACTGGCTGACAGACAGACTGGCTGACAGACAGACTGGCTGACAGACAGACTGGCTGACAGACAGACTGGCTGACAGACAGACTGGCTGACAGACAGACAGGCTGACAGACAGACAGACTGGCTGACAGACAGACTGGCTGACAGACAGACTGGCTGACAGACAGACTGGCTGACAGACAGACTGGCTGACAGACAACGGCTGGCTGGCTGACAGACAGACAGACAACGGCTGACACAACGGCTGACAGACAGACAGACAACGGCAGACAGAGACAACGGCTGACACAACGGCTGACAGACAGACAGACAGACAACGGCTGACACAACGGCTGACAGAGACAGACAGACAACGGCTGACAGAGACAGACAGACAACGGCTGACAGAGACAGACAGACAACGGCTGACAGAGACAGACAGACAACGGCTGACAGAGACACAGACAGACAACGGCTGACAGAGACACAGACAACGGCTGACACAACGGCAGACAGACAGACAGACAACGGCAGACACAACGGCAGACAGACAGACAGACAACGGCAGACACAACGGCAGACAGACAGACAACGGCAGCCAGACAGACAGACAGACAACGGCAGACAGACAGACAACGGCAGACAGACAGACAACGGCAGACAGGCAGACAACGGCTGACAGACAGACAGACAACGGCAGACAGACAGACAGACAACGGCAGACAGACAGACAGACAACGGCAGACAGACAGACAGACAACGGCAGACAGACAGACAGACAACGGCAGACAGACAGACAGACAACGGCTGACAGACACACAGACAACGGCTGACAGACACACAGACAACGGCTGACAGACAGACAGACAACGGCTGACAGACAGACAGACAACGGCTGACAGACAGACAGACAACGGCTGACAGACAGACAGACAACGGCTGACAGACAACGGCTGACAGACAACGGCTGACAGACAACGGCTGACAGACAGACAGACAACGGCAGACAGACAGACAACGGCAGACAGACAGACAACGGCAGACAGACAGACAGACAACGGCTGACAGACAGACAGACAACGGCTGACAGACAGACACAACGGCTGACACAACGGCTGACAGACAACGGCTGACACAACGGCTGACACAACGGCTGACAGACAGACAGACAGACAACGGCTGACAGACAGACAGACAGACAACGGCTGACAGACAGACAGACAGACAACGGCTGACAGACAGACAGACAGACAACGGCTGACAGACAGACAGACAGACAGACAACGGCTGACAGACAGACAGACAACGGCTGACAGACAGACAGACAGACAACGGCTGACAGACAGACAACGGCTGACAGACAGACAGACAGACAGACAACGGCTGACAGACAGACAGACAACGGCTGACAGACAGACAGACAACGGCTGACAGACAGACAGACAGACAACGGCTGACAGACAGACAGACAGACAACGGCTGACAGACAGACAGACAGACAACGGCTGACAGACAGACAGACAGACAGACAACGGCTGACAGACAGACAGACAGACAACGGCTGACAGACAGACAGACAACGGCTGACAGACAGACAGACAGACAACGGCTGACAGACAGACAACGGCTGACAGACAGACAACGGCTGACAGACAGACAGACAGACAGACAACGGCTGACAGACAGACAGACAACGGCTGACAGACAGACAGACAACGGCTGACAGACAGACAGACAACGGCTGACACAACGGCTGACAGACAACGGCTGACACAACGGCTGACAGACAGACAGACGGCTGACACAACGGCTGACAGACAGACAACGGCTGACACAACGGCTGACAGACAGACAGACAACGGCTGACAGACAGACAGACAACGGCTGACAGACAGACAGACAGACAACGGCTGACAGACAGACAGACAGACAACGGCTGACAGACAGACAGACAGACAACGGCTGACAGACAGACAGACAGACAACGGCTGACAGACAGACAGACAACGGCTGACAGACAGACAGACAACGGCTGACAGACAGACAGACAACGGCTGACAGACAGACAGACAACGGCTGACAGACAGACAGACAACGGCTGACAGACAGACAGACAACGGCTGACAGACAGACAGACAACGGCTGACACAACGGCTGACAGACAGACAGACGGCTGACACAACGGCTGACAGACAGACAACGGCTGACACAACGGCTGACAGACAGACAACGGCTGACAGACAGACAACGGCTGACAGACAGACAGACAGACAACGGCTGACAGACAGACAGACAGACAACGGCTGACAGACAGACAGACAGACAACGGCTGACAGACAGACAGACAGACAACGGCTGACAGACAGACAGACAACGGCTGACAGACAGACAGACAACGGCTGACAGACAGACAGACAACGGCTGACAGACAGACAGACAACGGCTGACAGACAGACAGACAACGGCTGACAGACAGACAGACAACGGCTGACAGACAGACAGACAACGGCTGACACAACGGCTGACAGACAGACAGACGGCTGACACAACGGCTGACAGACAGACAACGGCTGACACAACGGCTGACAGACAGACAACGGCTGACAGACAGACAACGGCTGACAGACAGACAACGGCTGACAGACAGACACAACGGCTGACAGACAGACAACGACAGACAGACAACGGCTGACAGACAGACAGACAGACAGACAACGGCTGACACAACGGCTGACAGACAGACAGACAACGGCTGACAGACAGACAGACAACGGCTGACAGACAGACAGACAACGGCTGACAGACAGACAACGGCTGACAGACAGACAACGACAGACAGACACAACGGCTGACAGACAGACAGACAGACAACGGCTGACAGACAGACAGACAACGGCTGACAGACAGACAGACAGACAACGGCTGACAGACAGACAGACAACGGCTGACAGACAGACAGACAACGGCTGACAGACAGACAGACAACGGCTGACAGACAGACAACGGCTGACAGACAGACAACGGCTGACAGACAGACAACGGCTGACAGACAGACACAACGGCTGACAGACAGACAACGACAGACAGACAACGGCTGACAGACAGACAGACAACGGCTGACAGACAGACAGACAACGGCTGACAGACAGACAGACAACGGCTGACACAACGGCTGACAGACAGACAACGGCTGACAACGGCTGACAGACAGACAACGGCTGACAGACAGACACAACGGCTGACAGACAGACACAACGGCTGACACAACGGCTGACAGACAGACAGACAGACAACGGCTGACAGACAGACAGACAGACAACGGCTGACAGACAGACAACGGCTGACAGACAGACAGACAACGGCTGACACAACGGCTGACAGACAGACAGACAACGGCTGACACAACGGCTGACAGACAGACAGACAGACAGACAGACAGACAACGGCTGACAGACAGACAGACAACGGCTGACAGACAGACAGAGACAGACAACGGCTGACAGACAGACAGACAACGGCTGACAGACAGACACACAACGGCTGACAGACAGACACACAACGGCTGACAGACAGACACACAACGGCTGACAGACAGACAGACAACGGCTGACACAACGGCTGACAGACAGACAGACAACGGCTGACAGACAGACAGACAACGGCTGACAGACAGACAGACAACGGCTGACAGACAGACAGACAACGGCTGACAGACAGACAGACAACGGCTGACAGACAGACAGACAACGGCTGACAGACAGACAGACAACGGCTGACAGACAGACAGACAACGGCTGACAGACAGACAGACAACGGCTGACAGACAGACAGACAACGGCTGACACAACGGCTGACAGACAGACAACGGCAGACAGACAGACAGACAGACAACGGCTGACAGACAGACAGACAGACAGACAACGGCTGACAGACAGACAGACAGACAACGGCTGACAGACAGACAGACAACGGCTGACAGACAGACAACGGCAGACAGAGACAGACAGACAGACAACGGCAGACAGAGACAGACAACGGCAGACAGACAGACAACGGCTGACAGACAGACAGACAGACAACGGCAGACAGACAGACAGACAGACAACGGCAGACAGACAGACAGACAGACAGACAACGGCAGACAGACAGACAGACAACGGCAGACAGACAGACAGACAGACAACGGCAGACAGACAGACAGACAGACAACGGCAGACAGACAGACAGACAACGGCTGACAGACAGACAACGGCTGACAGACAGACAACGGCTGACAGACAGACAACGGCTGACAGACAGACAGACAGACAGACAGACAGACAGACAACGGCTGACAGACAGACAGACAACGGCTGACAGACAGACAACGGCTGACAGACAGACAGACAGACAGACAGACAGACAACGGCTGACAGACAGACAACGGCTGACAGACAGACAGACAACGGCTGACAGACAGACAGACAACGGCTGACAGACAGACAGACAACGGCTGACAGACAGACAGACAACGGCTGACAGACAGACAGACAGACAACGGCTGACAGACAGACAGACAGACAACGGCTGACAGACAGACAGACAGACAACGGCTGACAGACAGACAGACAGACAACGGCTGACAGACAGACAGACAGACAACGGCTGACAGACAGACAGACAGACAACGGCTGACAGACAGACAGACAACGGCTGACAGACAGACAGACAGACAACGGCTGACAGACAGACAGACAGACAACGGCTGACAGACAGACAGACAGACAACGGCTGACAGACAGACAGACAGACAACGGCTGACAGACAGACAGACAGACAACGGCTGACAGACAGACAGACAGACAACGGCTGACAGACAGACAGACAGACAACGGCTGACAGACAGACACAGTCAGACAACGGCTGACAGACAGACACAGTCAGACAACGGCTGACAGACAGACACAGTCAGACAACGGCTGGCTGGCTGACAGACAACGGCTGGCTGGCTGGCTGACAGACAGACAGGACAGACAACGGCTGGCTGGCAACGGCTGGCATGCAACGGCTGGCAGGCAACGGCTGGCAGGCAATGGGTGAATGTCTTGCTGACAATGGCTGAATGGCCAAATGAATGGCCGGCTGAATAGCTGACTACGGTCGGCTAAATAGCTGACTAAGGGCGGCTGAATACGACCATTGTCGTATTCAGCCATTGTCACACACTACGCGGCGCCGACAGAGATGGCCGCCTCGCTTCCTCGCTTCGCGTTCCTAGGAAACTATGCAGTTTTTAGTTTTTTTACGTGTTATTTCTTACATTAGTACCCCAGGTCATCTTAGGTTTCATTACATACAGTCGAGAAGAACTACTGAATATAAGATCAGCGTCAACTCACCATCAGTACGACCAAGAATATGTTTTTTGCGACGCGGATCCTGTGTTCTGCCTTACAAACAGGACAACGGAGTGGATTCCATGCAGCGACCCAAAAAAACGACTCCGAAAAAGAGGGAAACGAGGCGGTCTTCTGGTCAGACTCCGGAGACGGGCACACCGTGTACCACTCCCTAGCATTCTTCTTGCCAATGTCCAGTCTCTTGACAACAAGGTTGATGAAATCCGAGCAAGGGTAGCATTCCAGAGGGACATCAGAGACTGCAACGTTCTTTGCTTCACGGAAACATGGCTCACTGGAGAGACGCTATCCGAGGCGGTGCAGCCAACGGGTTTCTCCACGCATCGCGCCGACAGAAACAAACATCTTTCTGGTAAGAAGAGGGGCGGGGGCGTATGCCTTATGGCTAACGTGACATGGTGTGATGAAAGAAACATACAGGAACTCAAATCCTTCTGTTCACCTGATTTAGAATTCCTCACAATCAAATGTAGACCGCATTATCTACCAAGAGAATTCTCTTCGATTATAATCACAGCCGTATATATCCCCCCCAAGCAGACACATTGATGGCTCTGAACAAACTTTATTTAACTCTCTGCAAACTGGAAACGATTTATCCGGAGGCTGCATTCATTGTAGCTGGGGATTTTAACAAGGCTAATCTGAAAACAAGATTCCCTAAATTTTATCAGCATATCGATTGCGCAACCAGGGGTGGAAAGACCTTGGATCATTGTTACTCTAACTTCCGCGACGCATATAAGGCCCTGCCCCGCCCCCCTTTCGGAAAAGCTGACCACGACTCCATTTTGTTGATCCCTGCCTACAGACAGAAACTAAAACAAGAGGCTCCCACGCTGAGGTCTGTCCAACGCTGGTCCGACCAAGCTGACTCCACACTCCAAGACTGCTTCCATCACGTGGACTGGGACATGTTTCGTATTGCGTCAGATAACAATATTGACGAATACGCTGATTCGGTGTGCGAGTTCATTAGAACGTGCGTTGAAGATGTCGTTCCCATAGCAACGATTAAAACATTCACTAACCAGAAACCGTGGATTGATGGCAGCATTCGTGTGGAACTGAAAGCGCGAACCACTGCTTTTAATCAGGGCAAGGTGTCTGGTAACATGACCGAATACAAACAGTGCAGCTATTCCCTCCGCAAGGCTATCAAACAAGCTAAGCGTCAGTACAGAGACAAAGTAGAATCTCAATTCAACGGCTCAGACACAAGAGGCATGTGGCAGGGTCTACAGTCAATCACGGACTACAGGAAGAAATCCAGCCCAGTCACGGACCAGGATGTCTTGCTCCCAGGCAGACTAAATAACTTTTTTGCCCGCTTTGAGGACAATACAGTGCCACTGACACGGCCTGCAACGAAAACATGCGGTCTCTCCTTCACTGCAGCCGAGGTGAGTAAAACATTTAAACGTGTTAACCCTCGCAAGGCTGCAGACCCAGACGGCATCCCCAGCCGCGCCCTCAGAGCATGCGCAGACCAGCTGGCCGGTGTGTTTACGGACATATTCAATCAATCCCTATACCAGTCTGCTGTTCCCACATGCTTCAAGAGGGCCACCATTGTTCCTGTTCCCAAGAAAGCTAAGGTAACTGAGCTAAACGACTACCGCCCAGTAGCACTCACATCCGTCATCATGAAGTGCTTTGAGAGACTAGTTAAGGACCATATCACCTCCACCCTACCAGACACCCTAGACCCACTCCAATTTGCTTACCGCCCAAATAGGTCCACAGACGATGCAATCTCAACCACACTGCACACTGCCCTAACCCATCTGGACAAGAGGAATACCTATGTGAGAATGCTGTTCATCGACTACAGCTCGGCATTCAACACCATAGTACCCACCAAGCTCGTCATCAAGCTCGAGACCCTGGGTCTCGACCACGCCCTGTGCAACTGGGTACTGGACTTCCTGACGGGCCGCCCCCAGGTGGTGAGGGTAGGCAACAACATCTCCCCGCTGATCCTCAACACTGGGGCCCCACAAGGGTGCGTTCTGAGCCCTCTCCTGTACTCCCTGTTCACCCACGACTGCGTGGCCACGCACGCCTCCAACTCAATCATCAAGTTTGCGGACGACACAACTGTGGTAGGCTTGATTACCAACAACGACGAGACGGCCTACAGGGAGGAGGTGAGGGCCCTCGGAGTGTGGTGTCAGGAAAATAACCTCACACTCAACAAAACTAAGGAGATGATTGTGGACTTCAGGAAACAGCAGAGGGAACACCCCCCTATCCACATCGATGGAACAGTAGTGGAGAGGGTAGCAAGTTTTAAGTTCCTCGGCATACACATCACAGACAAACTGAATTGGTCCACTCACACAGACAGCATCGTGAAGAAGGCGCAGCAGCGCCTCTTCAACCTCAGGAGGCTGAAGAAATTCGGCTTGTCACCAAAAGCACTCACAAACTTCTACAGATGCACAATCGAGAGCATCCTGTCGGGCTGTATCACCGCCTGGTACGGCAACTGCTCCGCCCTCAACCGTAAGGCTCTCCAGACCTCTCATGTGAGGTCTGCACAACACCGGGGGCAAACTACCTGCCCTCCAGGACACCTACACCACCCGATGTTACAGGAAGGCCATAAAGATCATCAAGGACATCAACCACCCGAGCCACTGCCTGTTCACCCCGCTATCATCCAGAAGGCGAGGTCAGTACAGGTGCATCAAAGCTGGGACCGAGAGACTGAAAAACAGCTTCTATCTCAAGGCCATCAGACTGTTAAACAGCCACCACTAACATTGAGTGGCTGCTGCCAACACACTGACAATGACACTGACTCAACTCCAGCCACTTTAATAATGGGAATTGATAGGAAATGTAAATATATCACTTGCCACTTTAAACAATGCTACCTTATATAATGTTACTTACCCTACATTATTCATCTCACATGCATACGTATATACTGTACTCTATATCATCGACTGCATCCTTATGTAATACATGTATCACTAGCCACTTTAACTATGCCACTTTGTTTACATACTCATCTCATATGTATATACTGTACTCGATATCATCTACTGTATCTTGCCTATGCTGCTCTGTACCATCACTCATTCATATATCCTTATGTACATATTCTTTATCCCCTTACACCGTGTATAAGACAGTAGTTTTGGAATTGTTAGTTAGATTACTTGTTGGTTATTACTGCATTGTCGGAACTAGAAGCACAAGCATTTTGCTACACTCGCATTAACATCTGCTAACCATGTGTATGTGACAAATAAAATTTGATTTGATTGGCTGAATAGCTGACTACGGTCGGCTAAATAGCTGACTAAGGGCGGCTGAATACGACTGGCTGAATAGCTGACTACGGTCGGCTAAATAGCTGACTAAGGGCGGCTGAATACGACTGGCAACCAACCAGCTATGTGACTGACATGTATTGATAGGCAGTGAGGGAGGTCCTTACAGGCATCTCTGATGTAGAGCAGCATGGCTACGAAGACATAGTCCACCAGGTCTAGAGTGATGCTGTCAGCGAACAGGGCATCCCACACCACCAACAGGTCCTGCAGGGGGAACTCACGGCCAAACAGCAGACGCACCCAGCGACTAGAGACGCAACGTTTAAAGAGACGCAGGCAGACACACACATTTAAACAGATGCAGGCAGACACACACTAGAGAGACAATTAACAGACAGGTGGCAGTACTCACATGCCGTATATCTGCGGGGCGATCTCCAGGCGGTTGACATGCATGTGCAGCTCCACGTCGTGCTTCTTCACCAGCTGGTCCTGGATGCGGTTCACTTTGGTCACTATGGCAACAGACGGCCCCGAGTCTTGCGGACGGGCGAACGGCATGCTGGTCAGCATCTCATCCTTCCCCTGAGGAGAACGTTCAGACAACATCATCAGTGTTCAGATGATGTCAACAGTGGAATAACATGAACATAAAATACAACGCTGATATACGTTAGAATAGCAGAAGCAGCTACAATGGAGCTTCAGTAGCCGGTGAGTGCTACAACTTTAACAAGAGCACTGACCCTTCTGACTTCTCTCTCCAAGCTGGAGAACCAGGGTTCTGCTGTCTCCATCAGCTGGGAGAACATGGCACTGCAGAACACAGACACACAGAGGAGAACAGAGTGATATGGACTGGGTCTCAACAAGAACATGTTAGAAGTCTGACCTGTCCATAGGATTTCCACATTTAGAATGTAGAAGAATGTCAAATGCATATTTCACTCACTAGGCATCATGCTCATGGAACATAGGATTCAGTAGAGACAGCATCTCCTCACTGTGGACCAAAGACAACCACATTAGATCAACACAAACCGATTTGGAGGAATGGACAGCATAGGGTGTAACTGAAGGGTAGGAGATAGATGTGAAGTAGGGGTGCCGGTGTGACTGACCTGGGGTACGCGGTCTCGCTGGCGTGCTGAAAGGCCTGATGGTCACAGTGCAGGACAAACACGATAGGAGCCAACAACTCATGCATTCCCTGCAGACAGAGAGAGTCAGCGAGGTCACAGATACCGAGAGAGACAGAAAGAGAACATGATTCAGCATGGCCTGTGTTTCTCTCAGCGTGATGCACGAGTTGTGCTATCAGTTTTGACAGAGCATCATTAAACTTAATTAACCAGTGGCCAGCCGTATGTCACTTCCTGTTAGAACATTGACTGGGCATCCATGCTCTCCCTGTGTAGCACAATGTGGACAGTATACGGTCTAGTCTAGGAGTTGCAACAGCATGCCTGGTGGCCCTGTCATGGTGTGCAAATTGAACATTGTGTGCCTGGTGTAGTGGTACCTGTTTGTACAGTAGCAGTTCGTTCTCTCGGGCGTAACAGAACAAGATGTCTGTCAGCTTGGTCCTGACAGCCTCGTCTTGGAAGTAACGCATCTCAGGAAAGCTACAGACAGAAAAGAGGAACAAGAGAGGATAGAGGGAGAGAAGAGAAAACATTTAAAAAGAGGGGAGAGGAGAGAGAAGTGATGGGAAAGGTAAGATGGTGTTTATATGAGAGGCATAGAGTAGACCGGAGAAGGACTTTAGTGACTTTATTTGATAACCAGAGCTGTATTTAAAAGTGTAGCAGACTCACGTTCTCATCACATCCTGTTTGATCATCCCTCTCAGCTCTTTGTCCTGGAAGAACTTGTTCCACAGGCTCTGGACAGGAGGGAGAGGAGAGCACAGGGACATATGAACCAGGAAATACACCATAAACCAGTTCACCATACTTATATGTTACAATACATTATAACACAATATAGGGACATACAGGTAACTGCCAAAATAATGGAAACACTTGAGTAAATTAGGGATATAAAGTATACTGAAAGCAGGTGCTTCCACACAGGTTGGGTTCCAGAGTTAATTAAGCAATTAACATCCCATCATGCTTAGGGTCATATATAAAAATGTTGGGTAGGCCACTATTTTGGCTACCATGGCTATGCCCCCATAGGATGACAACGCCCCATCCACAGAGTACGAGTGTTTACTGAATGGTTTGATGAGCATGGAAATGATGTAAACCACGTGTGATGGCCCACTCATTCATCAGATCTCAACCCAATTAAACACCTATGGGAGATTCTGGAGACGGTGCCTAAGACAGCGGTTTCAACCACCAACAAAACACTAAATTATGGAATTTCTTGTGGAAGAAGGTGTCGAATGTATGCCAAGGTGCGTTGAAGCTGTTCTGGCTCGTGGTGGCCCAACGCCCTATTAAGACACTATGTTGGAGTTTCCTTTATTTTGGCAGTTAGCTCTACATCATAATAAAGTTATGATATACATTTACAACAGGGATACCCCCATAGTCCTGTGATAGAGGGATATTTAGGACATCCATATACCGCATTATGGATAAGGAGTTGTATTCAGAGAAACTCAGGCTTCACTACACTTACCCCCTCGTCTTGTGAGAGTGGATTGTTGACCACCAGGTCCTGCTGGCCTGCAGCTTTACGGGGGTTGGTGATGTGCTGAGACGAGAGGGGAGAGAGTCAGTGACTGGCACACACACATACACACAGAGACACACACACACACAATAACTCACAGTCTCTTTGATCTTCTCATACTGGGCTCGCAGCTCCTTGGTCTTGTTGAGCCATTGGCTCTTATCCTCAGGAAGGACCTCCAGGTACAACTAGAAGACAACAAGACATGCTAGAACTTCCTTCAGATACCATCGACCGCACAGTAGCAAATAAAACATTAAACACTATAGCTAAAACACCTTTCACACAACAGTCATATCAGTGTTAACTTTTAATCTATTGTTCCTCCCGAGTGGCGCAGCGTGTTACTACAGATCCTGGTTCGATAACGGGCTATGTCGTAGCCTGCCGCGACCGGGAGACTGATGAGGCGACGCACAATTGGCCAAGTGTCATCCGGGTTAGGGGAGGTTTTGGCCGGCCAGGATGTCCTTGTCCCGTAACACTAGTGACTCCTGTGGCAGGCACGGCACATTCATGCTGACACTGTCACCAGCTGTACAGTGTTTTCTCCGACACATTGGTGTGGCTGGCTTCCATGTTAAGCGTGCATTGTGTCAAGAAGCAGTACGGCTTGGCAGGGTTTTGTTTCGGAGGATCTTCGCCTCTCCTTTGTCCATACGGGAGTTGCAACGATGATACAAGACTAACTACCAATTGGATATGACAAAAATCAGGGAGAAAAAGGGGTTATACATTTTTTAAATTAAAACCGTTCAATCCCATTACCTAGGTCTAGATAATCAAATAAGACACAGCCATACACAGAGTATTCTGAAGAGAGAGAAACCTGAGAGCCATCTTTGTGAGTGGTTTACCTTCCAGCACACACTGCGGAATCGGCTGCTCCGCAATCGGCCACTGATGCCTGCCTGCCGAATCCTGGCCAGATAATTACTGTTCAGGAACAAGTCATCCCATTCTTTCCTTCGGAGGGAGGTGGGTAACGGGAGAGATGAGAAGTTTTGGTGAGTTTGTGCAATTTTATTAAATCTAATGTGCAATACACAGAGAATTAGATCTGCATGTGACATGGACCAAAATATAAATCACACGCACACATTAAGCATGAACACACACAGCACAGCAACATGAGTTCTTACCTGTAGGAAAGGAAGGTGGACTCAGACTCCGAGTAAGACAACCTGCTACTATCCAGAGATCCTCCTGTAAAACAAACCAAGCAGTTCACACACGCAGCCACTAGAAGGCGGCATTGACACCAATTACATGATCAGTGAGGCTCATCTTCAAAGTAATGGATGTTTAAACGCATCCTTCTCTTTGACAGATTTCAATAGGCATGTTCAATAGCATGGTTTCTACCACATTACATTTACCAATGAAATCATGTCACGGGGAAAAGGACAGCGGTATGTCTCGGGGTATTTCTCAAGCGTGAGTAAGACGCAGGGAAGTCACAAACCTAAAATCATCATCATACATAATAACTCATTTGCCCTGCAGGTTAACACACACACACACACTCCTGGGAGCTGTCAATCAACATTAGTTACAGAAGTGTATCATGTGACGTTGCTCTGGGGACACTCACTATGAAAATTCATTAGCTAAACACGCTAACCCATCTTTCGTCCGCAGGCGTCATCAGCTGTGTTCATAACTCACCGTTATACAATCCACTACACACTCCATACCTTTCTCCGTCAATATTTCCTTTGTCACAGTCTTTCGTTATCCCCACATTCAACTACCTCGCATCCCCCCCCCCCCCCCCCCGACTCTCCTTCGCTCGTCATTAAATGGTGTTTGGTTATGAATATGAAGTGTTAATAACTGCTTAATTAAGCCTCAAATGGTTGCCATAAAGGGTTAACATATAAATATAGCTTTAATGAACATGTTGACCCACCACGGCTGTGGTTCTTGTTGAAGTTGTGGAGAGGGTCGAAGCCAGGCTCCTGCTCTCCATCAGGCTGGAGAGGGTGGTGGGTCTCGAAGTTAGGGTGCTGCATGACCACCACACAACAGAACCTGGGATGAGAACAACAGGAGGGGTTAAAACTACCTGTGTACCACCACAGAACAAGAAACACAGAACAAGAGTAGGATGACTGCAGCAGTAGACACCATAGAGTAAGAACAAAACACCACAGAACAAGAGTAGGATGACTGCAGCAGTAGACACCATAGAGTAAGAACAAAACACCACAGAGCAAGAGGACTCATCTGATAAAAGATTCCTTAATAGAAAATGACTCAAGTAAAAGTCACCCAGTAAAATTCTACTTAAGTATATTTTAAACCAAAAACTTTTACTCAAGTATCAAATATAACTACTAAAATATACCTAAGTATCGAAAGAAAGTCTAAATAATTTCACATAAATTATATTAAGCAAACCAGACAGCAACATTCTTGTTTTTAAAATTTACAGATACTCACGCCAACATTCTGGCATCATTTACAAACGAAGCATGCATGTTTAGTGAGTCCGCCAGATCAGAGGCCGTAGAGATGACCAGGGATGTTCTGTGGATGTGTGAAGTGGACCATTTTCCTGTCCTGCTAAACATTCCAAATGTAATGAGTACTTTTGGGTGTCAAGGAAAATGTTTGGAGTAAAAAGTACAAATACTTCTTTCTTAATGTAGTGAAGTAAAAATGGTCAAATATAAATTGTAAAGTACAGATACCCCCAAAAAACTACTTAAGCAGTATTTTAAAGTACTTTAAGTATTTTACACCACTGGGACTAAGTTTAGTAGAGCAATTAAAAACAGAACAAATATACCCATGTTATGTACCTAGTAGGTCGCTCAGGTCCTCTGGCACTGGCCTTTTAACTATCCCAAAGCCCAGGACCAAGAGGCATGGAGAGGCAGCCTTTTAACTATCCCAAAGCCTAGAAACAAGAGGCATGGAGAGGCAGCCTCTAGTTATTTTGCCCCAGCCTCTGGAATAGCCTGCCAGAGAACCTGAGGGGGCCTAAACTGTGGACATTTTTTTAGCTTTGCTTTTCCTTAGTGTGCTTTTTAGTCGTTCGTTTTTATTGTTATTTTGTTTATCCTCTTAAGCGTTTTGTGCAGTTTTTATTTTCATTCAGTTTTTTTCCTGTGAAGCACATTGAGTTACATTCCCTGTCTGAAATGTGCTGTATAAATAAAGTTAGATTTACTAATAATATTATCCAGTTCAGCTCCAGGCCTATGCTTTTTGTCTGTCTTTGTTCCATGTCAGTACTTACAGTCACAACGTTGTGTTCCTCCTCAGCCGAGACTCAGGAAAGATGAGGGTTTAGGCTATCTGAGAGAAACACAAAAGAGACATTCAGGACAAAAAGAGAAACGAAAAAGGCAAAGGCTTGGCATTTTTCCTCTGTCCCTGGGTATAAATAGGATCAGTTGGGGGAATTCAACACAACATAAGGCTACGCAGTATAGGCTAGGCTTGTGCAGTATACCGTACACAACTACTCATACAAGTGAACTAACAAAGATATGCCAAATAAACTACTCCATCTCAGGTCTCCAACTATCCACATGGTTTGCTAACCAAATGGCTAGCTTGCCAGATCGAGCTTCTTGGTTACGACAGATACGATCAATTCCTTCCTGGATCAAAATCCCTGCAGCCTAAATGGGTTGTGTGCATCAAATGCATGTTTGGAAAGTAATAGTGCCCCTTGTGTGCATTGCCAGTAATACCGAATACCTCCTTATGGTACAGGAACGGTATGAAAGTGTGGGTACCGGCCAACCCTAGTGTAGGCTACTCAAATGTCTGTTGAGTGGCTTTGAAACGTCACTGACATAGGATACACTGATTTAATAAGACAGAATGGACAAGATTTGATAAATAACACATCTCAATTTACAAAGGAAAACATTCTAATCACATACAGAGACAGTCAAGTGGCTTGTGCATAAAAACAACCACTTCCATGGAGGAAGAGCACAGAGCAGGGATAGCCCAGGGAATTCTCACCCCATATTCACTAAATCAAATCAAATTGTATTTGTCACATACACATGGTTAGCAGATGTTAATGCGAGTGTAGCGAAATGCTTGTGCTTCTAGTTCCGACAATGCAGTAATAACAAGTAATCTAACTAACAATTCCAAAACGACTGTCTTGTACACAGTGTAAGGGGATAAAGAATATGTACATAAGGATATATGAATGAGTGATGGTACAGAGCAGCATAGGCAAGATACAGTAGATGGTATCGAGTACAGTATGTACAAATGGCATTTCAGACTGACAGCTCTGTGGGAGATCTGTGACAAAAGAAAGACAAAACATTGACACTACATGCTCCTACCAAAAGAAATGACCAATCAAGACGTTTCACATAACAGTACAATGACACGGACATTGAGCAGGAACTTACAGAACTAGTCGACGACATGCCGTTCATCAAAAGACGCCAATGTCTTAAAATTGTCCTCAAACCATGTTGATTTAATTAAGGTTAAACCCGTGGCCCACCCGAGGGACATAGCGGTCTAAACAACTGCATCGCAGTGCTAGAGGCGTCACTACAGACCCGGGTTCGATCCCAGGCTGTGTTGTAGCCGGCCGCGACTAGGAGAGGCATGAGGCCGTGCACAATTTGCCCAGAGTCGCCGGGTTAGGGGAGCGTTTGGCCAGACGTCCTTGTCCCGTCACACTCTAGCGACTTCGGTAGCCAGCTGTACAGTGTTTCCGGGTTAAGCGAGCAGTGTGTCATGAAACAGCGCGGCTGGGCGGGGGGACACATGGCTCCCGACCTTCGCCTCTCCAGAGTCCGTACGGGAGTAGCAGGGATGGGACAACACTGTAAATACCAAATTGGGTATGACAAATTGGGCAGCAAAAAAGAGGGGTAAAAAGTTCCTCCCAAAATAAAAATAACTAAAATATATATATGTTAAACCCCGCCACCTCTCCATTATTTATCCTGGATGGGCATCTTCCATGGTTATGTATGTGTGTGTATGTGTGTGTACGTACTTGGGTTATCACAATACTATAATACCTGATATTCCATTATTTATCCTGGATGGGCATCTTCCATGGTTATGTATGTGTGTGTATGTGTGTGTACGTACTTGGGTTATCACAATACTATAATACCTGATATTCCATTATTTATCCTGGATGGGCATCTTCCATGGTTATGTATGCGTGTGTGTACGTACTTGGGTTATCACAATACTACAATACCTGATATTCCATTATTTATCCTGGATGGGCATCTTCCATGGTTATGTATGTGTGTGTATGCGTGTGTACGTACTTGGGTTATCACAATACTACAATACCTGATATTCCATTATTTATCCTGGATGGGCATCTTCCATGGTTATGTATGTGTGTGTATGCGTGTGTACGTACTTGGGTTATCACAATACCTGATATTCCATGGCAAAAAGGAAAGCAAAGACAATTCCTTGCCATGATTCCTCGGAGTATTGCAATGCTGGTATGGTGACAACCCTAGTGCGTACACATAAGCTTAGCCTACATAACACACAATTCCTTCCACTGCAGCAGTGAGAGCATTATGCATTTTCCTTTATTAATTATGGAAATCACCCAACAAAAGCATCTCCTTAAACCCATTAACGAGGCGCATGGAACCCGGCTTTGATAAATCAACCGCGCACACTATCAAAATATAAATAATGTTATATGCGTACTCTATGTTCCTGTTTGGCTCTGCAACATCTGTTCCTCACAAAGACTAATGCCTTCAAGTTATCTGAGTTTTCCCCCCTTTTAAAAGACAATATCTCATTAAATAATTCAAACTAATCTCCAACAATAGCTAGAGACATGCTGTGAATAGGTCAACAATAATGCACTGCATTTCATCATGATGAAGTTGAGCAGATTCTTCTCAGAGTTAGGCATGTTTCAGAAGTGTCCGAAGGGCTCGAATCTCAGAACTATAGTTGAGGATCCTTATTGAGGAGTTCTTCTTTACCATAGTTGAATAGTTTCATTCATTATGCCTCTACTCCCAGAATCCAGAGGCTATTCCAACATTCTGAATTCCAGGAAGAGGAAACTTAAGGAATAACTGATTAAATCACTCAATCTTGTAATTCTGAACGGGATGTTGAGCTCCTCATATAAAATCACTCACTAGTCAGGCCATGTAAGGGAATGTAACAGACGGACTGTACTACTGAGACGTGTTGTGTGTTGCGTGTTGAGTGTTCACGGCCATGTCTGGTGGAAGGTTTCACTTCCTTTCTAAAAGTTATCCTCCAGAGAGTAATCTTCTGCTCTGCAACAACGGCAAACTTCTCAGCGCAAATAACACATTAGGTACTGCATAATGTACTACATATCACCAGGACATACGTCAATAATTCACTGAATTCATTTTTTATGATGTAATCAAATAAATATATAATGGAAGGCATTAATAAACCAATAGGTAAATTGCTTGCACTGCTATCTACAAACTTACATTGGGATGAGAAGATACTTTGTGTATATATATAGTATGTGGACATCCCTCCAAATAAGTGGATTTGGCCATTTCAGCCACACCCGTTGCTGACAGGTGTATAAAAATTGAGCACACAGCCATGCAATCTCCATAGACAAAGATTGGCACTAGAATGGCCTTATGAAAGCGCTCAGTGACTTTTAAAGTGGCACTGTCACAGATTGCCCCCTTTCCAACAATTCAATTTTTCTAGGAGCAACAAAGGCTCAGCCGCGAAGTGGTATGCCACACAAGGTCACAGAACGGGACCGCAGTGCTGAAGCAGGAGCGGGTAAAAATCGTCTTTCCTCGGTTGCAACACTCACTACCGAGTTTCAAACTGCCTCTGGAAGCAAAGTCAGCACAATAACTGTTTGTCCTGGGAACGAGCAGCTGCACACAAGCCTAAGATCACCATGTGCAATGCCAAGCGCCGGCTGGAGTGGTGTAAAGCTTGCTGCCATTTGACTCTGGAGCAGCGGAAGAGCGTTCTATGGCGTGATGCTTCACCATCTGGCAGTCCAACAAACTAATCTCCACATACTTTTGGTCATGCAGTGTACTTGCCTGTGATTTAGCCTACTGTAACAAGGTCCACTGAATCCCACCTCTGTGTGGGAAAAAAGGGTCCACTGGGACCAAACGGAACAAAACAGGGAGAGACCTACCTTAACTTGTCCAATAAGAAAAGCTTGTTTTCATATTAATTTGCAAAACATTTTGCTACGTGTGCAATAATGAACACAACCCAGGCATTTGAAGATAGTCTGTAAGCCATTAATAGAAATCATCATGACACATTTGAGTCCTCCTGCCCTGACCTGTACATGACCTCAGCCAGTAGCCTAGATACATTATCCTAGTTGATTGAAGAAGGTACGATGAGAACACATTAAAGAAACAGAAGCCTAAATTAGACAAACACCTTAGAAAATAAAATGAGAAATGCAAGTGAAATACATATAGCTACACCTTCATACCATCAGGGATATTAATAGAGCACCATTATCATTCACTTCCTCTTTACTATAAACAGATTGAGAACATCACTTGCTGTTAAGAGGTGAAGTTAGTTTGTGTGTGTGTGTGTGTGTGTGTGTGTGTGTGAGAGAGCGAGACGTAGGACTCGGAAGGCCCAAAACGGTTGAAAACCAATTGGGTATAAACTGAGCTAGACATAGAGGCTGAGTAGCCTCTGCCCAGAGCCATAAAGCTCTTGTGCTTTCTGTGAGGCTTTGATTATGGTGTTTTAGAACAGCAGATCAGCTGAGAGGCCCTGGGCATTCTGAGTTATGACAACATTGGAGACAACAGCAGTACAGCAGAATATACTGAGGGAAAACCAGAAACAGAGAAGGGTACTTCAGTGCCAGTAGAGAGGACGAGCCTGACGTCTTTCATGTGACTGAGGGTCCATTTTAGTGGATGTAGTACACTATACAGATTGCTATCAAGAGGACTCCGAAACAACGAAATGGAACTTTCCTGTGCATTAATAACAAACTTGTATTCCATACGTAAATACGAATAAAATTGTCAAATTACAAGACTAGTTGGTTTAGCAAGGGGAAAAGACAGGAACATTCCAGCTAGCCATGATTGGCTGAGATTATGGGATGGGCTGGACATGCTGGGAGATGAGTTTGGATTGGTCTGCCATGCTTCTGTCTATAACATGAGCTGTTCAGCATGCATTGGCAGCCCTTTTTACTGTACCGTTTTTGAAAGATATAATGTTAGCTATCGAGAATAACAAACGTTTTGCTACTTTTCTCAACAATAACACTTTCTGCACACACCACAGTCAGTGTGAACTGGAGTGACTTAACAACGCTGGCCAAACAAGATGTACCTACAAACAAAAATAGTTGAATGGTTCCAGTCTGCCATGAAGCGTTCATCCATGTATGCTGGTAAGAGTCTAGCTACATTTTCAAAGATATATCACTTTTTAAACTAAATTTGAAACTTTCTTTCCAAGTTAAAGCATTAGCTAGCTAGCGAACGTTGGCATGCTAGCTAAGGTTACTTGTATGATCTGTGTAATAATATTATTCAAATCAGAAATCACTTTGCATTACTAGTTAAAGCCTAATGTTAGCTAGCTAACATTGAACCTAGTTGGTTAGCTTTAGCTACCTGCAGATTCATACTACAGCTATGACAATGTTTGTATTGGTACAGTGTCTTCAGAAAGTATTCAGACCCCATGACATTTTCCACATTTTGTTAGGTTACAGCCATATTCTAAAATGGACTAAATAGTTTCCCCACCTCATCTATCTACACAATCTATTCACTACCCAGGGAGTTGTTTCTCTGAGACTGTCACATCCGCTTGCTCTATAGAGGTTAGGCTGAGGTTTCTGATAAGCAATTTGTGACAAATGTATTGGTAAAAAAAAGTCCTACACTAGCCAATATCAGTCATTGTTCGGTGACTGAACAGTGAGGGGTCAAAACAACATGACACACGTCACCCGTTTCAGGACAATAGGCGTATGTCACGGGTCACTACATCACAGAAGAGCTGTTTGAACGTAAACTTTTTTTTAAAAATCAAAATGCGTGTATCTCACAGTAAAACTGCATAAGAGTTGTTCTCCACTTTCTGGAGAACCAAGTTTTGAAATCAGTGGAATCTGAGTATAAATAGCTAAGGAGATGGAGAAAACACCGGTCTCTGGATTACATCTTCAAATTTATGGCAACCATGGCATCCGTGACAGGAGACACGTCCATCTATGATGTATCCCGGGTAAGATAGTCTAGCTAGCTACATTTTCAGATATTACACGTTTCGAATTTGGACAGAAAGTAGTTTCATTTCAAGTTAAAGTGTACTGTTAGCTAGCTAACGTTAGCTGGCTGGCTAGCTAACATTACATGTATGATCTTATTATATGAATCTCAGAGCCATTTGCTTGGCTAGTTAAAGCCTAATGTTAGCTAGCTAACATTTAACCTGGTTGGATAGCTACCTGCAGATTCATGCAGGGTAGTAACGTCATGAGTTGGGATTATGGCTCATTGTTTAGCTAGCTAGCAAAATGTCTTAACAAAAGACTCCACTATTCAAATAACCATTTCTGGTGCGTTCGTAAATTCAGTCTGACCAGCTACTCCGTTTTCAGAGCACTCTCGTCTGAGTGTGCCAGAGCGCAGAATAACTAATGAATTTACGAACTCTCAACACCCTAGGCCGAGTAAAATGGTCAGAGTTTGGGTGGGGGCTAAAGCTTAAGAGGGTGTGAATGATGCTGAATGGGTGTAGACAAAGAAGAGCTCTACAGTAGGTACCAAAACATTCCAAGGCCATTTTCTCAAAAGTGAGGTTATAAGTTTATCAACTTTCAAAGCAGAATTACTTTTTCATTGTTCCTCAAATGCAGTGTATGATATACCATTGTGTAGCTCTGTGACTCTGCTTTTATCTAATGTAAAATAACTATTTCAAATGTTGCTACATAAGACCGAATCAAGGCGGTTGGTCTTATATTATTGCAGTTTCTCATTAGTGGTTTACCCCACAATACACAGATCGTTTCGTTTGAGTAGGCTATGTGCTGGCTGGCTGCTAATTTCAGTCTCTGCTGTCAGTGCACCTCGCTCAGAGATCAAAGGTTCGATACTGACAGAACGCTTCTCTTATGGTAAAGACCCCTCCTGTCTGGGCGGCCTCTGGCCAAAACAACTCTTATACAACCTGACTATGCTGGGTCACGATAGTGTTGTTGGCACCTGTAACTTGGACATAATAAAAACAGGTAGACATAGGCTAGCTAGTGCTTGCCATTGTTTAAAATAAGAAGCAACATAGCTAGCAAACAGCTTTGGGACAACATCGGGAGTCTATTGTTTGGACTCCCTGATTTGTGAATCGTTCTGGTGGTTGGAGAAGGAAAATATCCCCAACCAAAAAATAGCCGGCTACACACACAAAAAAACGATCTGTCAACAAAGGCATATTTATCATCTCTAGGAACTATATTTAAAGTGAAATTTGATCCTCGCTATAAAATAAACGCCTGAATCAACCTGCACGGTTTTCTTTATAGAAAGGGTGATCAGACCAATTTCCACCGCAATGACTGTCGATGTGCAATATATTGGCATGATATAGTTAGCAACTAGCTCTACTAGTTAGATGTCCAGCATGGTGGTAGAAAAACAAACTTTTTAACTAGGTAGCAACGCCATGCATATTTACAATCGCTAGAAAATACTTACGTAGCTGACTTCTAGCTAGCTATATAATCTAGTCGTCAAACTGTCTTGCAAGTATTTTTCGGGTTAGCGTTCAGGCTAGCTGCACGAGCTTTCACACAGGCCTAGCGCTACACTTCCGACATACAGCTCTGTGGCTAAAGACAAATCAATATAGCAACTTCATACAAACGCACGGGTTATTTCCAGTTATTAAAAATCCCATTGCATATTCCGTCGTTTAATGTGAGAGTGCATTTTACCTGTTCTGCTCATGCGGGGCTCCCCATTCTGTGCTGTCTTCTGATAGTAAACAGTCGCGAGTCAAGTGTGTTGAGGCACAGCTGATAGAACATGTGACTAGGGAGATTAAGTGATTTCAGCGCGTGCGCGAGATGCATAATAATCCCTGAAATAATACATCATAAAAAAGACAGAACGGGCTTGCAAAATAGTAACCTTGTGATATGTTTCATTTATATAGTCTAACATATCCTACATCAAAACATAGCATGCATGAGATGGGCTTCACTGTATTTCCTCTGTCATGTAATGAATAGGCCCATGCTGATGAAGATGATGATGAGTGTGTGGTGGTGAACTAATGAATGAATCAATCCAATGTATTTATAAAGCCCTTTTTACATCAGCTGATGTCACAAAGTGCTATACAGAATGCCAGCCTAAAACCCCAAACAGCAAGCAATGCAGACTAGAAGCACCAGTGGCTAGGAAAAACTCCTTAGAAAGGCAGGAACATAGGAAGAAACCTAGAGAAGAACCAGGCTCGGAGGGGTGGCCAGTTCTCTCTGGCTGTCCCGGGTGGAGATTGTGAGAGTATATAGCCATTAATGTCAGATTGTTCTTCAAGATGTTCAAACGTTCATAGATGACCAGCAGGTCCGTACCTCAGGAGTAAATGTCAGTTGGCTTTTCATAGCCGAGCATTCAGAGGTCAAGACAGCAGGTGTGGTAGAGAGAGAGAGAGAGAGAGATCGAGAGAGAGAGAGAGAGAGTTGAAAACAGCAGGTCTGGGTCAAGGTAGCATGCTCCGGTGAACAGGTCAGGGTTCCATAGCCGCAGGCAGAGCAGTTGAAACTGGAGCAGCAGCACGACCAGTTGGATTGGAGACAGCCAGGAGTCATCAGGCCAGGTAGTCCTGAGGCATGGTCCTAGGGCTCAGATCCTCCGGGAGGGGACAACAAATAAGACAGGAGAATTACACCAGATATAAAATACTAACCCTAGCCCCCAGGCACATAAACTATTGCAGCATAAATACTGGAGGCTGAGAAAGGAGGGGGTCGGACAGGGCCAACTAGGCAGGATATAACTCCACCCACTTTGCCAAAGCACAGCCCCCACACCACTAGAGGGATATCAACAGACCACCAATTTACACCCCTCTTGTAGGTAGAGACCGTGTCTGCGTCTCTCACATGGATTAGCAGACCATTCCATAAAAATGGAGCTCTATAGGAGAAAGCCCTGCCTCCAGATGTTTGCTTAGAAATTCTAGGGACAATAAGGAGGCCTGCGTCTTGTGACCGTAGTGTACGTGTAGGTTTGTACGATAGGACCAAACCGGAGAGATACTGTAGGTAGGAGCAAACCCATGTAATGCTTTGAATGTTAGCAGTAAAACCTTGAAATCAGCCCTAGCCTTAACAGGAAACCAGTGTAGAGAGGCTAGCGCTGGAGTAATATGATCATATTTTGGGGTTCTAGTCAAGATTCTAGCAGCCGTGTTTAGCACTAACTGAAGTTTATTTAGTGCTTTTTCGAGGTAGCCGGAGAGTAGAGCATTGCAGTAGTTTAAACTAGAAATGACAAAAGCATGGATTAGCATTAGCATTTCTGCATAATTTTTGGACAAAACTTTTCTGATTTTTGCAAAAAAGAGAGATCAGGGTCCAGAGTAACACTGAGGTCCTTCACAGTTTATTTGAGACGACTGTACAACCATCAATATTAATTGTCAGATCCAACAGCAGATCTCTTTGTTCTTGGGACCCAGAACTAGCACCTCTGTTTTATCCAAGTTTAAAAGTAAAAAATTGGCCGCCATCCACTTCCTTATGTCTGAAACACAAGCTTCCAGGGTAGGCAATTGTAGGGTTTCACCATGTTTCATCGAAATGTACAGCTGTGTGTCGTCCGCATAGCAGTGAAAGTTGACATTGTGTTTCCGAATGACATCACTAAGAGGTAGAATATATAGTGAAAACAATAGTGGTCCTAAAACGAAACCTTGAGGTACGCCGAAATGTACAATTGATTTGTCAGAGGACAAATCATCCACAGAGAAATGATATCTTTCCGACAGATAAGATCTAAACCAGGCCAGAACTTGTCCATGTAGACCAATTAGGGTTTCCAATCTCTCCAAAAGATTGTGGTGATCGATAATGTCAAAAGCAGCACTAAGTTCTAGGAGCACGAGGACAGATGCAGAGCCTTGGTCTGACGCCATTAAAATGTAATTTACCACCTTCACGAGTGCAGTCTCATTTCGTATACATTTTTTGTCTTCAGGAAGGCAGTGAGTTGCTGCGCAACAGTTTTTCAAAAATATTTGAGAGGAATGGGAGATTCGATATATGGGCTGATAGTTTTTTAAACATTTTCCAGGTCAAGGTTTGGCTTTTCAAGAGAGGCTTTCTTACTCCCACCTTTGGTGAGTTTGGTTCACATCCGGTAGATAGGGAGCCATTTATTATGTTCAACACAGGAGGCCTACATTCAAAGCCAATGTCGGTTGAGGATAAGAGATTATAAATGGTAAAATGTTATACAGTACAATAACTTGCTGTTGATTATTCCCAGACAGACTGAGGAACAATGCTCACATTGTTTTACAGTTAGGGTTTGCAGCATAATAAGAGACAGACCCTGAAGAGCCCCATAACCACTCAGGGTGTTTATTTGCAGGAGGTGAAATCAACTCTGTGAGAACTGTATACTATGTAGGCTACATACTGTATGTACAACAATTATAACAAACCGGTAGTAGACTCCTTACTATACACAAACTCAGATAAAATGAAACAAATAATCAATAACACAGAATACAGAGCTCTAATTAACGCAGGCATCAATCATGACAGAAAACACAACTGTCACACCCTGATCTGTTTCACCTGTCTTGTCCCACCCCCCACCAGGTGGCTCCCATTTTCCCCATTATCCATTATTATATATTTATACCTGCGTTTTCTGTTTGTCTGTTGCCAGTTCGTCTTGTTTTATCAGGTCTTATCCGTGTGCTTCCCATTTCTCCTGTTCTCAAGTTGTCACATTCTGACCTGAGTTATTTTGTTATGTCTTTGTTTTAGTATGGTCAGGGCGTGAGTTGGGTGGGTTGTCTATGTCAGTTTTTCTATGATTTGCTATTTCTGTGTTTGGCCTGGTATGGTTCTCAATCAGAGGCAGCTGTCAATCGTTGTCCCTGATTGAGAACCATATTTAGGTAGCCTGCTTTCTATTGTGTTTCATGGGTGATTATTTTCTGTTTAGTGTGTGTTGCACCTGACGGAGCTGTTTTGTTTGGGCTCTTTTGTTACTTTGTATTTAGTGTTCAGATTATTAAATGTATGAACACTTACCACGCTGCACCTTGGTCCTCCTCTCTCTCCCAACGACGAGCGTTACACAAGTTTTTGTTTTCTAGTCTTCCCAGTTCGGACCTTTCTGCTTGTCCTGACCCTGCCTGCCATTTAGTCCCTGATTGACTCTGCCTTGGATTACGAACCTCTGCCCGCGCTCCACCTGCCCTTTGCCTGCCGCTTTGTTATAATAAATATTCTGAGAACCAAACTATCTACCCCTTGTGTCTGCGTCTGGATCATATCCTGAGTCATTATGGCAACCTTACCCCTGTCTGGCCGCGACAGGTATGACAGAGTTTATACCTTCCATCAAGGCCTCACCTTGGAAGATAGCATTGTGCACCAATCAACCATTAGGCTAGTATACAGTGCATTTGGAAAGTATTCAGACCCCTTCACTTTTTCCACATTTTGTTACGTTCCAACCTTATCCTGACTTGGATTTAAATTTTAAACATCCTCATCAATCTACACACAATACCCCATAATAACAAAGTGAAACAGGTTTTTAGAGATTTTTGCAAATGTATTAAAAATATAAAAAAATACCTTATAAGTATTCAGACCCTTTGCTATGAGACTCGAAATTGAGCTCAGGTGCATCTTGTTTCCATTGATCAACCTTGAGATGTTTCTACAACTTGATTGGAGTCAACCTTTGGGGCGGCAGGTAGCCTAGTGGTTAGTGTTGGACTAGCAAGATCGAATCCCAGAGCTGACAACCGGCTCCAGAGCGCTCAGGACCTCAGACTGGGGCAAAGGTTCACCTTCCAACAGGACAACGACCCTAAGCACACAGCCAAGTCAATGCAAGTGAGGATTTGGGACAAGTCTCTGAATGTCCTTGAGTGGCCCGGTTTTGAACCCGATCAAACATCTCTGGAGAGACCTGAAAATAGATGTGCAGCGACGTGACGCTCCCCATCCAATCTGACAGAGCTTGAGAAGATCTGCAGAGAAGATTGGGAGAAATTCTCCAAATTCAGGTGTACCCAAGAAGACTCCAGGCTGTAATCGCTGCCAAAGGTGCTTCAACAATGCACGGAGTAAAGGGTCTGAATACAAATGTAAATGTGATATTTCTGTGTTTTTTTGTTATATAAATTTGCAAACATTTCTAAAAACCTGTTATTGCTTTGTCATTACTGAGTCTACACAACATTAAGAACACCTTTCTATATTTAGTTGAACCCTCAGTGTAGAATCCTGCATTAAGCAGAAGTACTCCAGAGGTAGGGTATTCATTACTCTGCTCCTTGGGATTTGCAATATGGGCATTACCCAACACCACAGGATAATTGGCGCTCCTGAACACAGCTCCGAGAGGAACAAACATTTGACCTTTTCAATTACGAGGATATACAGGTAAGTCCTAAACATTTTGCAATATGGAAATAGCGATCTCATTAGGCTAACTATGTGCACATTGTAATGGTAACTTGAATTGTGGGAGTAGGCTTGGCCTTTTACCAGATTTATCTACTCAGTAGAAAGATCTTTAAATATTCGGAAACAGACACTTACAGTTATCTTGGGATGCGTGACAACTTGAGGCCTTCATTTTGGAAAAGCACCCAGGTATGGATATCAAATCAAGTCAAATTTTATTTGTCACATCCGCCGAATACAACAGGTGTAGTAGACCTTACCGTGAAATGCTTACTTAGAAGCCTTTAACCAACAATGCAATTCAAGAAATAGAGTTAAGAAAATATTTACTAAATGAACTAAAGTAAACATTTAAATAAAAAATAACATAATAAAAGCAATACCGAGGACCTATACAGGGGGTATTGGTACCGAGTCAATGTGTGAGGGTAGGAAAGAGTAAAGAGTACCCTGAAGGGAAAGAGTACTGTGAAGGGAAATAGTACTGTGGAGGGAAAGAGTACTGTGAAGGGAAATAGTACTGTGGAGGGAAAGAGTACTGTGGAGGGAAAGAGTACTGTGAAGGGAAAGAGTACTATGGAGGGAAAGAGTACTGTGGCGGGAAAGAGTACTGTGAAGGGAAAGAGTACTATGGAGGGAAAGAGTACTGTGAAGGGAAAGAGTACTGTGGAGGGAAAGAGTACTGTGGAGGGAAAGAGTACCCTGAAGGGAAAGACTACTGTGGAGGGAAAGAGTACTGTGAAGGGAAAGAGTACTGTGGAGGGAAAGAGTACTGTGGAGGGAAAGAGTACCCTGAAGGGAAAGAGTACCCTGAAGGGAAAGAGTACTGTGGAGGGAAAGAGTACTGTGGAGGGAAAGAGTACTGTGGAGGGAAAGAGTACCCTGAAGGGAAAGAGTACTGTGGAGGGAAAGAGTACTGTGGAGGGAAAGAGTACTGTGGAGGGAAAGAGTACTGTGGAGGGAAAGAGTACTGTGGAGGGAAAGAGTACCCTGAAGGGAAAGAGTACTGTGGAGGGAAAGAGTACTGTGGAGGGAAAGAGTACTGTGAAGGGAAAGAGTACTGTGGAGGGAAAGAGTACTGTGGAGGGAAAGAGTACCCTGAAGGGAAAGAGTACTGTGAAGGGAAAGAGTACTGTGGAGGGAAAGAGTACCCTGAAGGGAAAGAGTACTGTGAAGGGAAAGAGTACTGTGGAGGGAAAGAGTACTGTGAAGGGAAATAGTACTGTGGAGGGAAAGAGTACTGTGGAGGGAAAGAGTACTGTGAATGGAAAGAGTACTATGGAGGGAAAGAGTACTGTGAAGGGAAAGAGTACTGTGGAGGGAAAGAGTACTGTGGAGGGAAAGAGTACCCTGAAGGGAAAGAGTACTGTGAAGGGAAAGAGTACTGTGGAGGGAAAGAGTACTGTGGAGGGAAAGAGTACTGTGGAGGGAAAGAGTACCCTGAAGGGAAAGAGTACTGTGAAGGGAAAGAGTACTGTGAAGGGAAAGAGTAAAGAGTACAGTGGAGGGAAAGAGTACTGTGGAGGGAAAGAGTACTGTGGAGGGAAAGAGTACTGTGGAGGGAAAGAGTACTGTGGAGGGAAAGAGTACTGTGGAGGGAAAGAGTACTGTGGAGTGCGATTGAGATTGCTTCAGTTGTGGAACTGTTGGGGCGGTATGTGAATTTTAGTGGGTGTTGACCTGCCTTTCAAAGCACTTCATGGAGATGGACTATTTTAAACATGTGTAACGATATGCGCTGAGAGTCAGGAAGGAACTTCAGGGAGTGAGTGTTTTAATAAAATTATCAGAACATAATACAGAAGAAGAAACATTAACAAATATAATAACATTTTTATACATGTTTTCCATAAAGAATGTTTTTTTGTTAATCAGTAGATTTGATTTTAACCATAACATTTGGTTGTAATATTTGTTCTATCTTTTCTGGAGGATAAAACTGAAATTGTAACCAGCTTTGTATGGCTTTAAGAAAGGGCGATACTTTAAACAAAATGTATTTTTCAGTTAGTCGGAAATTAGAAGTTTTTGAACTAACGATGAGCCTTTCTTAATAATCTACTGTGGAACCAGTTTGGGTTGAAGTATAATTTATGTGTGAGTGAAGCTTTTAGTGAGAGGTTTAAAACTTTAATATTTAATCATTTTAGCCAGCTAGAGTAGGCAGTGCCATTAGTAAGTAACTAAACTATGATAGGACCAAAGAGTTTATCAATGTGATTTTTCCATAAATAGTGTCACGGATCCCTCTGGAACTTTCATTGCGCACACCTGGCCCCTACTCCCACTGATTGTATATTTATATATGTGCCCTTTGTTCACCATGTTGCTGTCCATTATTGTTACAATGTCCATCGGTGCGTGTGGGTACCTGTGCTGTGTGTTTTGGGATTTTGTGCCCTTGTGGATTACGCAGATGATTACGGGTCTCGTCCCGTGGGAAAATCATTGTGCACTAGTGTTATTTATTAGAGGTACTCCTCGCTCTTTTGTTTGTGTTTGTTTGGTCTTCATCCCCATGCCTTTACACGGCACACCGTCATTTGGGGCTTAATAAAAAAAAACTATTACACATTCCTGCGTCTGTCTCCCGAATCATACAGTGAGGGAAAAAAGTATTTGATCCCCTGCTGATTTTGTACATTTGCCCACTGACAAAGACATGATCCGTCTATAATTTTAATGGTAGGTTTATTTGAACAGTGAGAGACAGAATAACAACAACAAAATCCAGACAAACATGCATATTACCAGACATGTAAAAGACAAGACAGCAACGAATTCTCACAAGGCATCCCGATCTCCGTCCCATGTTTATGTATTTTCTTCACACAATGATGGTGATATGTGCCTGGTTCGGAGAAGCAGTATATTCCTTGCGTCGGACTCATTAAAGAAAAAATCTTTGTCCAGTTCGAGGTGAGTAATTGTTGTTCTTATAACCAGAAGCTCTTTTTGGTCATAAGAGACGGAAGTAGCAACATTATGTGCAAAATAAGTTACAAACAATGTGAAAAAAACACAATAAAACACAGTTTTATTACCTTTTAAGAGATTCACATAATCTTTGGATGAACAGGCCTACATTTCCTGACTTCTGTTGCCAACTCACTGATAGACATAGGCCTACTGGTATCAAGTATCTGAATAGTGTGTTTAAGCAACAAATCCTCGCTGCTGGTGCTCTGTGGAGATTCACTGAATGTTCCTTCTAGCCTACCTGGTTAAATAAAGGTGAAATAAAAAATATAAATAAAATAAATATATATTTCCTTTCATACTGGTCCCCCAGGGGAATCAAGCCCACAACCTTGGCATTGCAAGCGCCATGCTATACCAACTGAGCTACACAGGACTTCCTCTCATAATGAGGGAGGAGAAGGGAAGTAATGGCAAAGAGAGAGAAGAAGTAGACGGATTAGAGCATTAGACATAGGTTTATTGAAGTAGAGAAAGCGGTAAGTGATAAAGAGAGGAGACAAGAGACTGAGGGAGGCTGAGGTTGAGAGAGATATAGAGATACAGAGAACAGACAGACAAGTGGATTGAGAAAAACAATTAGTTTATTAGTTGTATGCACAGGATATGCATGATATACAGCTCATTTAGGAAGTATTCAGACCCCTTGACTTTTTCCACATTTTGCTATGTTAGCTTTATTCCAAAATTGTTTATTCCTCATCAATCTACACACAATACCCCATAATGACAAAGCAAGGTTTTTAGAAATGTTTGCAAATGTAAAAAAAAAGAAGTTTCTCCCATTCTTCTCTGCAGACCCTCTCAAGCTCGGTCAGTTTAGATAGGGAGCGTCGATGCACAGCTATTTTCAGGTCTCTCCAGAGATGTTCGATCGGGTTCACGTCCGGGCTCTGGCTGGGCCACTCAAGCACATTCAGAGACTTATCCTGAAGCCACTCCTGCGTTGTCTTGGCTGTGTGCTTAGGGTCACTTCCCTGTTGGAAGGTGAACCTTTTCCCCAGGTCCCGAGTGCTCTGGAGTAGGTTTTCATCAAGGACCTCTCTGTACTTTGCTCCATTCATTTTTCCCTCAATCCTGACTAGTCTCCCAGTCCCTGCCGCTGAAAAACATCCCCACAGCATGATGCTGCCACTGTTATGTAAAATCTTACCACTCAAAGTCGATCTTAAATGAATCATTGTTTATTATTAGAGTGCTGGAGAGCTTCCACCCAACTCAATGCACCAAGTACACCTGTCGATTAGGAGCTCTACCGGGGCAGTCTTGTTAGTTCCTTTATACTGTATATCATCAAACGAAATGCCTACTTGCAAGTTCCTTCTTAGCAATGCAACAACAATAAGAAATAGCACTAAAATAAGAATACGAACATAAAGTAAATGGCAACAGAATACAATAAAGATTTTAGCATAAGTATAATACAGGAAGGCACAATTTATAGTATTATTGGGTAATAACTGAGTTATGACCTATATATACTGTTGGTAGGTAAAGTATACATACATGTACGTTGCTAAGAGCCTTGTAGGGTTCTGGTGAGCACCTGAAACACTGATAGAGAAGCAGACACTGATTATTAAGAGCAGCGAGGCGGTTCTCAGAACAATCAAACTCATTAATGCTGATGAAGATAAAGTTAACGAGATAATTAGAGACAATTGATGATAATTGTTGGAGAAGTCACTAAGAAAATAAACAGTGGGGAGAACAAGTATTTGATACACTGCCGATTTTGCAGGTTTTCCTACTTACAAAGCATGTGGAGGTCTGTAATTGTTATCATAGGTACACTTCAACTGTGAGAGACGGAATCTAAAACAAAATCCAGAAAATCACGTATCATTTTTAAGTAATTAATTAGCATTTTATTGCATGACATAAGTATTTGATCACCTACCAACCAGTAAGAATTCTATGATCCCTGATTGATGGAACACTGACGTCATTTCCGGTCACAACTTGCAGACTTGTTTTCGAGTTGCTGTGCGTTTTGTTGCCAACCTGTTTTGCTACCTGACAAATTTACGGTTTTTACTTTTTAATTACCGTTTATATTTTTGTTTTTTTTTCCTCAACTTTTTCACTCCGGACGCTTTATCTGGACACGATTCATCAGGACCTCCAACAGCCGAAGCTAAGTAGTAACATTAACATGATGCCTTCTAATTGCAGTCGCTGTACTCGCCTTACGGCGAGGATAGCTGTGCTACAAGCCCAGCTTCAGACGCAATCGTTAGGCAAGGGTAATTTCAGTGTAGGAAAGGATGAAACAGCGTCTGTGCCACCAGTAAGTACAGATAGTAGTATAAATCCCCTGGCACAGTCCCCGCAGCCGGACAACTTTCTCACGGTTTCTGGAAGGAAATGCTGTAGGAACGCTCAACCGGTGTCGGACAGAAACTTTAAACCGGTTTTCCCCATTAAGCAGCGGGTGGAGTCAGAGGCCGGGTCTTCTCTGGTCTCTACTCCTCCCGTTACGGGGTCTGAGACGCAGAAGCTTCCCACCATTAGCTCTGACAAATTAAAAACTCTAGTCATTGGCGACTCCATTACCCGCAGTATTAGACTTAAAACGAATCATCCAGCGATCATCCACTGTTTACCGGGGGGCAGGGCTACCGACGTTAAGGCTAATCTGAAGATGGTGCTGGCTAAAGCTAAAACTGGCGAGTGTAGAGAGTATAGAGATATTGTTATCCACGTCGGCACCAACGATGTTAGGATGAAACAGTCAGAGATCACCAAGCGCAACACAGCTTCTGTGTGTAAATCAGCTAGAAAGATGTGTCAGCATCGAGTAATTGTCTCTGGCCCCCTCCCAGTTAGGGGGAGTGATGAGCTCTACAGCAGAGTCTCACAACTCAATCGCTGGTTGAAAACTGTTTTCTGCCCCTCCCAAAAGATAGAATTTGTAGATAATTGGCCCTCTTTCTGGGACTCACCCACAAACAGGACCAAGCCTGACCTGCTGAGGAGTGACAGACTCCATCCTAGCTGGAGGGGTGCTCTCATTTTATCTACCAACATAGACAGGGCTCTAACTCCTCTAGCTCCACAATGAAATAGGGTGCAGGCCAGGCAGCAGGCTGTTAGCCAGCCTGCCAGCATAGTGGAGTCTGCCACTAGCACAGTCAGTGTAGTCAGCTCAGCTATCACCATTGAGACCGTGTCTGTGCCTCGACCTAGGTTGGGCAAAACTAAACATGGCGGTGTTCGCCTTAGCAATCTCACTAGGATAAAGACCACCTCCATTCCTGTCATTATTGAAAGAGATCATGATACCTCACATCTCAAAATAGGGCTACTTAATGTTAGATCCCTTACTTCAAAGGCAATTATAGTCAATTAACTAATCACTGATCATAATCTTGATGTGATTGGCCTGACTGAAACATGGCTTAAGCCTGATGAATTTACTGTGTTAAATGAGGCCTCACCTCCTGGCTACACTAGTGACCATATCCCCCGTGCATCCCGCAAAGGCGGAGGTGTTGCTAACATTTACGATAGCAAATTTAAATTTACAAAAAAAAAAATGACGTTTTCGTCTTTTGAGCTTCTAGTCATGAAATCTATGCAGCCTACTCAATCACTTTTTATAGCTACTGTTTACAGGCCTCCTGGGCCATATACAGCGTTCCTCACTGAGTTCCCTGAATTCCTATCAGACCTTGTAGTCATAGCAGATAATATTCTAATCTTTGGTGACTTTAATATTCACATGGAAAAGTCCACAGACCCCCTCCAAAAGGCTTTCGGACCCATCATCGATGTCCGAAAGCATGTCTCTGGACCCACTCACTGTCACAGTCATACGCTGGACCTAGTTTTGTCCCATGGAATAAATGTTGTGGATCTTAATGTTTTTCCTCATAATCCTGGACTATCGGACCACCATTTTATTACGTTTGCAATTGCAACAAATAATCTGCTCAGACCCCAACCAAGGAACATCAAAAGTTGTGCTATAAATTCACAGACAACACAAAGATTCCTTGATGTCCTTCCAGATTCCCTCTGTCTACCCAAGGACGCCAGAGGACAAAAAACAGTTAACCACCTAACTGAGGAACTCAATTTAACCTTGCGCAATACCCTAGATGCAGCTGCACCCCTAAAAATTAAAAACATTTATCATAAGAAACTAGCTCCCTGGTACACAGAAAATACCCGAGCTCTGAAGCAAGCTTCCAGAAAATTGGAACGGAAATGGCGCCACACCAAACTGGAAGTCTTCCGACTAGCTTGGAAAGACAGTGCTGTGCAGTATCGAAGAGCCCTTACTGCTGCTCGATCATCCTATTTTTCTAACTTAATTGAGGAATATAAGAACAATCCGAAATTCCTTTTTGATACTGTTGCAAACCTAACTAAAAAGCAGCATTCCCCAAGAGAGGATGACTTTCACTTTAGCAGTGATAAATTCATGAACTTCTTTGAGGAAAAGATTATGATTATTAGAAAGCAAATTACGGACTCCTCTTTAAATCTGCGTAGTCCTTCAAAGCTCAGTTGTCCTGAGTCTGCACAACTCTGCCAGGACCTAGGATCAAGAGAGACGCTCTTGTGTTTTAGTACTATATCTCTTGACACAATGATGAAAATAATCATGGCCTCTAAAGCTTCAAGCTGCATACTGGACCCTATTCCAACTAAACTACTGAAAGAGCTGCTTCCTGTGCTTGGCCCTCCTATGTTGAACATAATAAACGGCTCTCTATCCACCGGATGTGTACCAAACTCACTAAAAGTGGCAGTAATAAAACCTCTCTTGAAAAAGCCAAACCTTGACCCAGAAAATATAAAAAACTATCGGCCTATATCGAATCTTCCATTCCTCTCAAAATTTTTAGAAAAGGCTGTTGCGCAGCAACTCACTGCCTTCCTGAAGACAAACAATGTATACGAAATGCTTCAGTCTGGTTTTAGACCCCATCATAGCACTGAGACGGCACTTGTGAAGGTGGTAAATTAAATTTTAATGGCATCGGACCGAGGCTCTGCATCTGTTCTCGTGCTCCTAGACCTTAGTGCTGCTTTTGATACCATCGATCACCACATTCTTTTGGAGAGATTGGAAACCCAAATTGGTCTACATGGACAAGTTCTGGCCTGGTTTAGATCTTATCTGTCGGAAAGATATCAGTTTGTCTCTGTGAATGGTTTGTCCTCTGACAAATCAACTGTAAATTTCGGTGTTCCTCAAGGTTCCGTTTTAGGACCACTATTGTTTTCACTATATATTTTACCTCTTGGGGATGTTATTTGAAAACATAATGTTAACTTTCACTGCTATGCGGATGACACACAGCTGTACATTTCAATGAAACATGGTGAAGCCCCAAAATTGCCCTTGCTAGAAGCATGTGTTTCAGATATCAGGAAGTGGATGGCTGCAAACTTTCTACTTTTAAACTCGGACAAAACAGAGATGCTTGTTCTAGGTCCCAAGAAACAAAGAGATCTTCTGTTGAATCTGACAATTAATCTTAATGGTTGTACAGTCGTCTCAAATAAAACTGTGAAGGACCTCGGCGTTACTCTGGACCCTCATCTCTCTTTTGAAGAACATATCAAGACCATTTCAAGGACAGCTTTTCTCCATCTACGTAACATTGCAAAAATCAGAAACTTTCTGTCCAAAAATGATGCAGAAAAATTAATCCATGCTTTTGTAGGTTAGACTACTGCAATGCTCTACTTTCCGGCTACCCGGATAAAGCACTAAATAAACTTCAGTTAGTGCTAAATACGGCTGCTAGAATCCTGACTAGAACCAAAAAATTGGATCATATTACTCCAGTGCTAGCCTCTCTACACTGGCTTCCTGTCAAAGCAAGGGCTGATTTCAAGGTTTTACTGCTAACCTACAAAGCATTACATGGGCTTGCTCCTACCTATCTCTCTGATTTGGTCCTGCCGTACATACCTACACGTACGCTATGGTCACAAGACGCAGGCCTCCTAATTGTCCCTAGAATTTCTAAGCAAACAGCTGGAGGCAGGGCTTTCTCTTATAGAGCTCCATTTTTATGGAACGGTCTGCCTACCCATGTCAGAGACGCAAACTCGGTCTCAACCTTTAAGTCTTTACTGAAGACTCATCTCTTCAGTGGGTCATATGATTGAGTGTTGTCTGGCCCAGGAGTGGGAAGGTGAACGGAAAGGCTCTGGAGCAACGAACCGCCCTTGCTGTCTCTGCCTGGCCGGTTCCCCTCTTTCCACTGGGATTCTCTGCCTCTAACCCTATTACAGGGGCTGAGTCACTGGCTTACTGGGGCTCTCTCATGCCGTCCCTGGAGGGGGTGCGTCACCTGAGTGGGTTGATTCACTGATGTGGTCATCCTGTCTGGGTTGCCCCCCCCCCCCCCCCCCCCCCTTGGGTTGTGCCGTGGCGGAGGTCTTTGTGGGCTATACTCAGCCTTGTCTCAGGATGGTAAGTTGGTGGTTGGAGATATCCCTCTAGTGGTGTGGGGGCTGTGCTTTGGCAAAGTGGGTGGGGTTATATCCTTCCTGTTTGGCCCTGTCCGGGGGTGTCCTCGAATGGGGCCACAGTGTCTCCTGACCCCTCCTGTCTCAGCCTCCAGTATTTATGCTGCAGTAGTTTATGTGTCGGGGGGCTATGGTCAGTTTGTTATATCTGGAGTACTTCTCCTGTCCTATTCGGTGTCCTGTGTGAATCTAAGTGTGCGTTCTCTAATTCTCTCTTTCTCTCTTTCTTTGCTGTCCCCAGTCCTTGCTGTCCCCAGTCCACCTGGCCGTGCTGCTGCTCCAGTTTCAACTGACCTGAGCCCTAGGACCATGCCCTACCTGACATGATGACTCCTTGCTGTCCCCAGTCCACCTGACCGTGCTGCTGCTCCAGTTTCAACTGTTCTGCCTTATTATTATTCGACCATGCTGGTCATTTATGAACATTTGAACATCTTGGCCATGTTCTGTTATAATCTCCACCCGGTACAGCCAGAAGAGGACTGGCCACCCCACATAGCCTGGTTCCTCTCTAGGTTTCTTCCTAGGTTTGGGCCTTTCTAGGGAGTTTTTCCTAGCCACGGTGCTTCTACACCTGCATTGCTTGCTGTTTGGGGTTTTAGGCTGGGTTTCTGTACAGCACTTTGAGATATCAGCTGATGTACGAAGGGCTATATAAATAAATTTGATTTGATTTGAATTCCGGCTCTCACAGACCTGTTTGTTTTTCTATAAGAAGCCCTCCTGTTCTCCACTCATTACCTGTATTAACTGCACCTGTTTGAACTCGTTACCTGAATAAAAGACACCTGTCCACACACTCAATAAAACAGACTCCAACCTCTCCACAATAGCTAAGACCAGAGAGCTGTGTAAGGACATCAGGGATAAAATTGTAGACCTGCACAAGGCTGGGATGGGCTACAGGACAATAGGCAAGCAGCTTGGTGGGAAGGCAACAACTGTTGAGGCAATTATTCAAAAATGGAAGAAGTTCAAAATGACGGTCAATCACCCTCGGTCTGGTGCTTCATGCAAGATCTCACCTCGTGGGGCATCAATGATCCTGAGAAAGGTGAGGGATCAGCCCAGAACTACATGACAGGACCTGGTCTATGACCTGAAGAGAGCTGGGACCACAGTCTCAAAGAAAGCCATTAGTAACACACTACGCCATCATGGATTAAAATCCTGCAGCGCACGCAATGTCCCCCTGCTCAAGCCAGCACATGTCCAGGCCCGTCTGAAGTTTGCCAATGACCATCTGGATGATCCAGAGGAGGAATGGGAGATGGTCATGTGGTCTGACGAGACAAAAATAGAGCTTTTTGGTCAAATCTCCACTCGCCGTGTTTGGAGGAAGAAGAAGGATGAGTACAACCCCAAGAATACCATCCCAACCGTGAAGCATGGAGGTGGAAACATCATTCTTTGGGGATGCTTTTCTGCAAAGGGGACAGGACGACTGCACCGTATTGAGGGGAGGATGGATGCGGCCATGTATCGCGAGATCTTGGCCAACAACCTCCTTCCCTTAGTAAGAGGATTGAATATGGGTCGTGGCTGGGTCTTCCAGCATGACAACGACCCGAAACACACAGCCAGGGCAACTAAGGAGTAGCTCCATAAGAAGCATCTCAAGGTCCTGGAGTGGCCTAGCCAGTCTCCAGACCTGAACCCAATAGAAAATATTTGGAGGGAGCTGAAAGTCCGTATTGCCCAGCGACAGCCCCGAAACCTGAAGGTTCTGGAGAAGGTCTGTATGGAGGAGTGGGCCAAAATCCCTGCTGCAGTGTGTGCAAACCTGGTCAAGAACTACAGGAAACGTATGATCTCTGTAATTGCAAACAAAGGTTTCTGTAGCAAATATTAAGTTCTGCTTTTCTGATGTATCAAATACTTATGTCATGCAATAAAATGCAAATTAATTACTTAAAAATCATACAATGTGATTTTCTGGATTTTGTTTTAGATTCCATCTCTCACAGTTGAAGTGTACCTATGATAACAATTACAGACCTCCACATGCTTTGTAAGTAGGAAAACCTGCAAAATCGGCAGTGTATCAAATACTTGTTCTCCCCACTGTATATAAAGTACAAAGTACGACAGAAGTTTATATGAGAAAAGGTGTGTGTGTGTGTGTGTGTGTGAGTGTGCAAGAGAGAAACCATCTGTACTGGGGTCTCTTTTTAAGATTGCTTTTGACCAGTGTTGATGATACTTCAATGCTCATAGTGCCTCATACTTCTCAGAGTTGACTTCTTGGTCACAGTCAGGAAGGTCATCACAGTAAAAGGCAACAAGTCTACAGCCCCTTTCAGAACCTCAGTAATGTCTGATGGGAGAGAGGGGGGAAAGAGGGGAGGGGGGAGAGAGTGGGGGTATAAGGGGTCATCAACCTGTCCTGCATTAAAGGCCCATTGCAGTCAAAACATGATTTTTCAACTGTTGTATATTCATTTCCAAACTATGAGTTTGAAATAATACTGTGAAATTGTGAAAATTAGGATTGTGCTCTTTCAATGTAAGAGCTGTTTGAAAAGAATGCCTTAAATTTCAGCCTGTTTAAGTGGATTGGAGTTTTGGCCTTCCATGGTGACATCACCATGCAGTAAATTAGTTAACAGACCAATATTAAGAAAGAGAGTTCCAAACCTCTGTGTTAATAACATCACATTTTCATTTACCCGCTCCCCAGTCAGACCACTCCCAGAAAGTCCTCAAAAAATTATTACTTGAGAAAGTGCTCTCTCTTTTTGTTTCTTTTTGACCATTTAAATTTAAAACAATCACAGTAAGGTACTTAGTCGTTAACCAGAAATGATGTGATATTGAGATAAAACAGATGCATTGGACCTTTAAAGAGTAATGTAGAAGTATGTTGATATGGGCGGCGGGGAGGAGGGGCAGAGTAACGAAACAACAATGTCTAATCATCATCATCATTACCATCGTCATCATCATCATAATACTCAGATGTGCTGCATTTTCAGAAACACCATTATCATTATTATCGCTAATATTACCGATGACGAGGATTCCACGGCCCCTGACTGGCCCCGGCAGAGACGTCGTCATGCTAGCAGATGACAGAATGCCACAAATCTTTATTGAATTACGCTAAAAGCCATTCAGAGCAAATGGGGCTTGAACTCTTCGCAATCTGATGACATCATTGAGCAGACATACACAGACAGAGAGAGAGAGAGAAAGAGAGAGAGAGAGAGAGAGAGAGAGAGAGAGAGAGAGAGAGACTGCAGTCAGACAGAGCACTGAGAGGCCATAGCCTATGTCTGACAAGACACAGATTCACTCGGACAGATCAACTTTTTTTGTTGTTGCATTGTCACACAATACACATTAGAACTAGATAAAGCCGCTAAACTGTGCATGCCACCTCTCTTCAATAAAACACCTGTTTCTATCAATGCCCTGTGTCGGAGAGTTACAGGTTGGTTGAGCATTCATTGAAATAGTTAAATGTGCATGATGGGAAAACGTGTTTATCTGTTGAAATCATCCATCAACTCAACACTTCTGATCTATCTGGTCTGATCTATCAAAGTAGTCAGGCACGGTGGGAAAATACATTGTGGTAAATCACTCAGGAAGTTGTAGTGGCTGGTATCGTCACCCCTTCCCAGCCACACTATATATACAAAAGTATATGGACATCCCTTAAAATTTGTGGATTTGGCTATTTCAGCCAAACACGTTGCTGATCGGTGTATGAAACCGAGCATACAGCCATGCAATCTCCATAGACAAACATTGGCAGTAGAATGGCCTTACTGAAGAACTCAGTGACTTTCAACGTGCCACCGTCATAGGATGCCACCTTTCCAATAAGTCAGTTCATCAAATTTTTGCCCTGTAAGAGCTTCCAAGGTCAACTGTAAGTGCTGTTATTGTGAAGTGGAAACGTCTAAGAGCAAAAACGACTCAGCCGCGAAGTGGTAGGCCACACAAGCTCACAGAACCGAACAGCCGAATGCTGAAGCACATAGCGTGTAAAAATTGCCTGTCTTTCGGTTGCAACACTCACTACCGAGTTCCAAACTGCTTCTGGAAGCAACGTCAGCACAGTAACTGTACGCCAGGAGCTTCATGAAATGGGTTTCATGAAGTAGCCACACACAAGCCTAAGATCCCCATGCGCAGTCCCAAGCTTCGGCTGGAGTGGTGTAAAGCTCACCGCCATTGGACTCTGGAGCAGTGGACGCGTACGCGTTCTCTGGAGTGATGAATCATGCTTCACCGGCTGACAGCCCGATGGACTAATCTGGGTTTGACGAATGCCACGAGAATGCTACCTATAACAATGTATAGTGCCAACTGTAAAGTTTGGTGGAGGAGGAATAATGGTCTGGGGCTGTTTTTCAGGGTTTGGGTTAGGCCCCTTAGTTCCAGTGAAGGGAAATCTTAACTAAGAATGCACAGAGCACTTATGCAAATTAATTACTTAAAAATCATACAATGTGATTTTCTGGATTTTTTGTTTTAGATTCCGTCTCTCACAGTTGAAGTGTACCTATGATAGAAATTACAGACCTCTACATGCTTTGTAAGTAGGAAAACCTGCAAAATCGGCAGTGTATCAAATACTTGTTCTCCCCACTGTATATATATAAAGTCAACTGTATGCTAATGTGTGACTAATGAAAGCTTTTTGATCTATGAACTGTCATGTGCCCGTGTTCTACTTCTCTCTTCTACAGCAGAGTATAAATTAAGGAATTAGAGGCAGTTTGTCTCATAGTCTCTCTGCGCACAATGCATAAATCCTGTTCCCGCATTAATATGTGAGAAATGATCTTTGAAAACAATATTTTTTTTTTGTCTTGAGAGATTTTTTTTATTTTTTATAAACTAAAAATAATCTAAAGAGAGAAAATGGGCAGTTGATGAAAAAGTCCTCGCCTTGAACAACAATAAAGAATAATTAAGATGATTTCACTCCAGTTACTGTGTAGAGGTGCTTTTAAAAATATAAAAATAGCTTCTCTGAAGGATTTAATCTCCTTTGAATGGTGTTTATGACTTGTGTTTATGACCTGCCTTCATCATTTACAACAGTTTGTGGTTAGATTACTCCTGACACTAGAGCTAACATTGATACCAAATTATAACATTTCTGGTCACCATCTACTATGTGTCATGTCCGCAATAGTCATGTGAGGTGACGTGTATATTTTGGGATGTGAACACTAAGTTTGTTTGTTTGACTTGACGAAGATCTGTTTGGAATGGAAACGTCGATAAATCAGTGAATTGGGAGCTTTAACAGTGTGCGGGCCTTCTTGTTCTTTACATTATCTGCTCATCAAACCAACAAGTTATCTTGTACCCCAGAACATGTGTGTCTGTGAGGGGTGGATGTACAGTAGGAGTTAAACACAGAACAACATTTGATGAGACCACAGGAGGTTGGTGGCACCTTAATTGGGGAGGATGGGCTCGTGGTAATGGCTGGAGCGGAGTCGGTGGAATGGTATCAAAAACATGGTTTCTTTGTGTTTGACGCCATTCCATTTGTTCCGTTCCAGACATTATTATGAGCCGTCTTCCCCTCAGCAGCCTTCACTTGATAAAACTGAACCTGTGTGGCTGGACTTTTTAGTGACCAAAAAGAGGTAGAACATACAAACAAAGGACAAATCAGTAAGAGATATTACATACAGTACAACACATACAAATGACATGCATACAAAATAAGATTGAAATGCAGACATTTTTATATAGGTGACTTTATCGTGACCAAATGATCGTGAATCATAAGGGACTCACACAGTGAAAAGCAGGAAGCCACTAAATGTACTTTTGCGTTGTGAATCGTCAAAGATGTGTGTGTTGGCCGCAAGACGCATGTACACCTGATCTCCCCTGTTCAGCTGAAAGGTAGCTCCATTCGCCACTGTGTCAGCAATGTCCGCTCTACTGGAATGATCCATAGCAGTGACCACTCTTTGCCCATTTTTGAACAAGGCACACACTATTCTCCATTCACCTCCTGCATGGCTGTAGAAAGTGAAGAAGTATAGTCCTCTCACTGGTGCTGTGAATAATCCTGAACCAAGAGAGAGGGTGTATTACAACCAGAGCACGTACAGTAGATTATCGTACTTCAGATGCATCAACACAAACACACACACACACACACACACACCCACCCACCAACGCATGCTCGCATGCTCGCTACACATACACACAAAAACCATTACCTCATCCAATAGCATATATCAATTGTCAATTACTCCCATCTCAAATACAACCCCAACGAGACAGTGAGCCTCTTAGGTCATATACTAGGTCAACATCAGAGGGGACATACAATGGTTCCAGACACTGCCATACTCTTCCCCAAATGGGAAAAGTAGGGAGTGACAAGCACACAGACATTGTGGAGCCAAGAGATAATTGGTTCCCCCTCAATCATCCCTTCACATGGTTTAAAAGATACGTTCACATATGAAGACAAACCTGACCTCTCCCTTCTCTGGGGCCCGAGTAACTTTTCCCACATAAGTATACTTATGAAAATTGACAAAACATCTTATTTATCAATGTTACCTAATTAATCACTACTCACTGGACCCTTATGATCACTCGGCTAAGCATGCCTCTCCGTAATGTCAATATTCATTATCTATTGCTGTTCTGGTTAGTGTTTATTGGCTTATTTCACTGTAGAGCCTCTAGCCCTGCTTATTATACCTTATCCAACCTCTCAGTTCCACCACCCACACATGCGATGACATCACCTGGTTTCAATGATGTTTCTAGAGACAATATCGCTCTCATCATCACTCAATGCCTAGGTTTACCTACACCGTATTCACATCCTACCATACCTTTGTCTGTACATTATACCTTGAAGCTATTTTATCGCCCCCAGAAACCTCCTTTTACTCTCTGTTCCGGACGTCCTAGACGACCAATTCTCATAGCTTTTAGCCGTACCCTTATCCTACTCCTCCTCGGTTCCTCTGGTGATGTAGAGGTGAATCCAGGCCCTGCAGTGCCTAGCTCCACTCCTATTTCCCAGGCGCTCTCTTTTGATGACTTCTGTAACCGTAATAGCCTTGCTTTCATGCATGTTAAAATTAGAAGCCTCCTCCCTAAGTTTGTTTTATTCACTGCTTTAGCACACTCTGCCAACCCGGATGTCCTAGCCGTGTCTGAATCCTGGCTTAGGAAGACCACCAAAAACTCTGAAATCTCCATCCCTAACTACAACATTTTCAAACAAGATAGAACGGCCAAAGGGGGCGGTGTTGCAATCTACTGCAGACATAGCCTGCCGAGTTCTGTCCTACTATCCAGGTCTGTACCCAAACAATTTGAACTTCTACTTTTACAAATACAACTCTCTAAAAACAAGTCTCTCACCGTTCCCGCCTGCTATAGACCACCCTCTGCCCCCAGCTGTGCTCTGGACACCATATGTGAACTGATTGCCCCCCATCTATCTTCAGAGCTCGTGCTGCTAGGTGACCTAAACTGGAACATGCTTAACAGCCCAGCCATCCTACAATCTAAACTTGATGCCCTCAATCTCACACAAATGATCAATGAACCTACCAGGTACCACCCCAAAGCGGTAAACATGGGCACCCTCATAGATATCATCCTAACCAACTTGCCCTCTAAATACACCTCTGCTGTCTTCAACCAAGATCTCAGCGATCACTGCATCATTGCCTGCATCCGTAATGGGTCAGCGGTCAAAAGACCTCTACTCATCACTGTCAAACGCTCCCTGAAACACTTCAGCGAGCAGGCCTTTCTAATCGACATGGCCCGGGTATCCTGGAAGGATATTGACCTCATCCTGTCAGTAAGGATGCCTGGTCATTCTTTAAAAGTGCCTTCCTCGCCATCTTAAAACTTCTTATGGGCAGGTGGGACGCTACCGACCAGGCATCCTCATCCTCATTTGTTTTAAATGCCTTCCTCACCATCTTAAATGAGCATGCCCCATTAAAGAAATTTAGAACCAGGAACAGATATAGCCCTTGGTTGTCTCCAGACGTGACTGCCCTTAACCAACACAAAAACATCCTATTTCGTTCTACATTAGCATCGAACAGCCCCCGTGATATGCAACTTTTCAGGGAAGTTAGAAACTAATATACACAAGCAGTTAGAAAAGCCAATGCTGGCCTCCCGGGTGGCGCAGTGGTTAAGGGCGCTGTACTGCAGCGCCAGCTGTGCCATCAGAGTCCTGGGTTCGCGCCCAGGCTCTGTCGTAACCGGCCGCTACCGGGAGGTCCGTGGGGCGACGCACAATTGGCCTAGCGTCGCCCGGGTTAGGGAGGGCTTGGTCGGTAGGGGTGTCCTTGTCTCATCGCGCACCAGCGACTCCTGTGGCGGGCTGGGCGCAGTGTACGCTAGCCAAGGTGGCCAGGTGCACGGTGTTTCCTCCGGCGCATTGGTGCGGCTGGCTTCCGGGTTGGATGTGCGCTGTGTTAAAGAAGCAGCGGCTTGGTTGGTTGTGTATCGGAGGACCTTCGTCTCTCCCGAGCCCGTACGGGAGTTGTAGCGATGAGACAAGATAGTAGCTACTACAACAATTGGATACTACGAAATTGGGGAGAAAAAGGGGGTAAAAATAAATAATAAAAAAAAAGAAAAGCCAAGGCTAGCTTTTTCAAGCAGAAATTTGCTTCCTGCAACACAAACTCAAAAAAGTTCTGGGACACTGTAAAGTCCATGGAGAATAAGAACACCTCCTCCCAGCTGCCCACTGCACTGAGGATAGGAAACTCTGTCACCACCGATAAATCCACTATAATTGAGAATTTCAATAAGCATTTTTCTACGCCTGGCCATGCTTTCCACCTGGCTACCCCTATCCCGGCCAAGCCTTCCCCATTTCTCCTTCTCCCAAATCCAGTCAGCTGATGTTCTGAAAGAGCTGCAAAATCTGGACCTCTACAAATCAGTTGGGCTAGACAATCTGGACCCTTTCTTTCTAAAATGATCTGCCGAAATTGTTGCAACCCCTATTACTAGCCTGTTCAACCTCTCTTTCGTGTCGTCTGAGATTCTCAAAGATTGGAAAGCAGCTGCAATCATCCCCCTCTTCAAAGGGGGGGACACTCTTGACCCAAACTGCTACAGACCTATATCTATCCTACCCTGCCTTTCTAAGGTCTTCGAAAGCCAAACCAGCAAACAGATTACCGACAATTTCGAATCCCACCGCACCTTCTCCGCTATGCAATCTGGTTTCAGAGCTGGTCATGGGTGCACCTCAGCCATGCTCAAGGTCCTAAACAATATCTTAACTGCCATCGATAAGAAACAATACTGTGCAGCCGTATTCATTGACCTGGCCAAGGCTTTCGACTTTGTCAATCACCACATCCTCATCGGCAGACTCGATAGCCTTGGTTTCTCAAATGATTGCCTCGCCTGGTTCACCAACTACTTCTCTGATAGAGTCCAGTGTGTCAAATCGGAGGGCCTGTTGTCTGGGCCTCTGGCAGTCTCTATGGGGGTGCCACAGGGTTCAATTCTTGGGCCGACTCTCTTCTCTGCAAACATCAATGATGTCGCTCTTGCTGCTGGTAAGTCTCTGATCCACCTCTACGCAGACGACACCATTCTGTATACTTCTGGCCCTTCTTTGGACACTGTGTTAACAACCCTCCAGACGAGCTTCAGTGCCATACAACTTTCCTTCCGTATCCTCCAACTGCTCTTAAATACAAGTAAAACTAAATGCATGCTCTTCAACCAATCGCTGCCTGCACCTGCCCGCCCGTCCAGCATCACTACTCTGGACGGTTCTGACTTAGAATATGTGGACAACTACAAATACCTAGGTGTCTGGTTAGACTGTAAACTCTCCTTCCTGACTCACATCAAACATCTCCAATCCAAAGTTAAATCTAGAATTGGCTTCCTATTTCGCAACAAAGCATCCATCACTCATGCTGCCAAACATACCCTCGTAAAACTGACCATCCTACCGATCCTCGACTTCGGCGATGTAATTTACAAAATAGCCTCCAATACCCTACTCAATAAATTGGATGCAATCTATCACAGTGCCATCCGTTTTGTCACCATAGCCCCATATACTACCCACCACTGTGACCTGTACGCTCTCGTTGGCTGGCCCTCGCTTCTTACTCTTCGCCAAACCCACTGGCTCCAGGTCATCTACAAGACCCTGCTAGGTAAAGTCCCCGTTTATCTCAGCTCGCTGGTCACCTGTAGCACGCGCTCCAGCAGGTATATCTCTCTGGTCACCCCAAAAACCAATTATATCTTTGGCCGCCTCTCCTTCCAGTTCTCTGCTGCCAATGACTGGAACAAACTACAAAAATCTCTCAAACTGGAAACACATCTCCCTCACTAGCTTTAAGCACCAGCTGTCAGAGCAGCTCACAGATTACTGCACCTGTACATAGTCCATCTATAATTTAGCCCAAACATCTACCTCTTCCCCTACTGTATTTATTTATTTTGCTCATTTGCACCCCATTATTTTTATTTCTACTTTGCACATTCTTCCACTGCAAATGAACCATTCCAGTGTTTTACTTGCTATATTGTATTTACTATGCCACCATGGCCTTTTTTTTGCCTTTACCTCCCTTATCTCACCTCATTTGCTCACATCGTATATAGATTTATTTTTCTACTGTATTATTGACTGTATGTTTGTTTTACTCCATGTGTAACTCTGTGTTGTTATATGTGTCGAACTGCTTTGCTTTATCTTGGCCAGGTCACAATTGTAAATGAGAACTTGTTCTCAACTTGCCTGAAAGTCTCCTCTGTTACAAAAGAACAACCACAGTATATAACATCACTGGTATGGTAAAATACTGTACCTCTTCTCTGTACGCTCAGCCTCTGCAGCATGACGCTCTGTTTCTCTAGTGTAGCTCTCAGCTCAGACACCAGGACTCTCTCCTCTTCTAAGAGACCCTCAGCAGCTGTCAGCCTGGCCTCCAGAAACGGGGAGTCAGACAACTCCTCTACCCCCTGCACCTCAGCCTGAATGGTATTCATCCTCATCCTCTGGCACCCACTCTCTCTCCCACCGTCTCTCCCTCTCTCTTACCCCACCCCCTCGCGTTCACTATCTCTCCTCTTCTCTGACCCTCACCCCACTCCCTCTCTCCCTCTATCTGTCCTTCTCCTGTGAGGACCTGTTTCTCCATGGTATCATTAGTGAGACCCTGTGCTCAAAGCAGGCACAGAAACACTAGAGTCAGAGTTAGAGTTGCTCACTCTATCATTATTCTGTGCTGGAAGTTAAGTATTGTTTTTCTTCTGTAGGCTACAGTTAAGTCAGTCTTCTTTTTCTACTCCTCAGTCCCACTGCCTTTTATACATGTTGCACTAAACCACATGTTAAATACTAGTAGCAGGTACTGATTTGGTAATGTAAATGTTGTAAAACTGTTATTAAACTAAGGTCAAAGTGTATGTTTATGGGCATAGATCGGTCTTCATTTGCCCATAACATACACTTTGACCTTGGTTTTATAACAGTTTTATAACATTTACATTACCTGCTGCTAATATTTAACATGTGGTTTAGTACAACATTTATAAATCTTAATTTGTTTTCAATAGTAAAATGTGTCTGATAAATAACTCTAACTGCATCGTAGGTCGTTCTAACAATTCGGTGCCTTTTAAGATGTGTATATGGGTGAAGAATATTTTTGATTTCACCTCTTTTTAACATTCTGTCATAAGAACACATGTTCAACTTAATAAATACAAAAATCCCATCTCAAGAGGTTAAATAAAAAAAATTACTATAGTAAGTGCCAATTAAGTGCCCAATAAAGTAACAGGGTTGACAATTTCATCTTACAGTCAGGGAGGTGACCAAGAACCTGATGGTCACTCTAGCAGAGCTCCAGAGTTCCTCTGTGGAGATGGGAGAATCAGAACCAGGCCTTTATGGTAGAGTGGCCAGACGGAGCCCTGTCCTCAGTGCAAGATCTATGATAGCTCGCATGGAATTTGTATTCAGACAGCTTGACTTTTTCCACACTTTGTTTCATTACAGCCTTATTCTAAAATGGATTAAAAAAATACAAAATCCTCATCAATCTACACACAATAACCCATAATGACAAAGTGAAAACAGATTTTTAGAAATGTTTTCTAATTTATTAAACCTTCAAAACAGAAATACCTTATCTGCATAGTGTAAGTAGTCAGACCCTTTGCTATGAAACTTGAAATTGAGCTCAAGTGCATCCTGTTTCCATTGATCATCCTTGAGACGTTTCTACAACTTGATTGGAGTCCACCCGTGGTAAATTTGATTGATTGGACATGATTTGGAAAGGCACACACCTGTCTACATAAGGTCCCACAGTTGACAGTGCATGTCAGAGCAAAAACCAAGCCATGAGGTCGAAGGAATTGTCTGTAGAGCTCCGAGACAGGATTGTGTCGAGTCACAAATCTGTGGAAGGGCACCAAAAAATGTCTGCAGCATTGAAGGTCCCCAAGAACACTGTGGCCTCCATCATTCTAAAATGGAAGAAGTTTGGAACCACCAAGACTCTTCCTAGAGCTGGCCACCCAGCCAAACTGAGATGGGCCTTGGTCAGGGAGGTGACCAAGACTCTTCCTAGAGCTGGCCGCCCGGCCAAACTGAGCAATCGGGGAAGAAGGGCCTTGGTCAGGGAGGTGACCAAGAACCTGACGGTCACTCTAGCAGAGCTCCAGAGTTCCTCTGTGGAGATGGGAGAATCAGAACCAGGCCTTTATGGTAGAGTGGCCAGACGGAGCCCTGTCTTCAGTGCAAGATCTATGATAGCTCGCATGGAATTTGCCAAAAGGCACCTAAAGGACTCTCGGACCATGAGAAATAAGATTCTCTGGTCTGATGAAACCAAGATTGAACTATTTTGCCAGAATGCCAAGTGTCACGTCTGGAGGAAACTTGGCACCATCCCTACGGTGAAGCATGGTGGTGGCAGCATCAAGCTGTGGGGATGTTTTTCAGCGGCAGGGACTGGGAGACTAATCAGGATCGAGGGAAAGATGAAGGGAGCAAAGTACAGAGAGATCCTTAATGAAAACATGCTCCAGAGCACTCAGGACCTCAGACTGGGGCGAAGGTTCACCTTCAAACAGGACAAAAACCCTAAGTACGTACACAGCCAAGACAACACAGGAGTGGCTTCGGGACAAGTCTCTGAATGTCCTTGAGTGGCCCAGCCAGAGCCCGGACTTGAACCCGATCGAACATCTCTGGAGAGACCTGAAAATAGCTGTGCATCGAAGCTTCCCATCCAAGATAGGCTTGAGAGGATCTGCAGAAAAGAATGGGAGGAACTCCCTAAATACAACTGTCCCAAGCTTGTGGTCATACACAAGAAGACTCAAGGCTGTAATCTCTGCGAACGGTGCTTCAGCAAATTACTAATTAAAGGATCTGAATACTTATGTAAATGTATATTTCCGTTTTTATTTTAAATACATTTGGAAACAATTCTAAAAACCTGTTTTTGTTTTGTCTTTGTCTGGTATTGTGTGTAGATTGATGAGAAAAAAACAATCTAATCAATTTTAGAATAAGGCTCTAACATAAGAAAAGGCTAAATGCACTGTAAATCAGCCATAAATCCCCTTGTGACAGGTGAAATGGAAGCTGGGTGCAACAGGGAGGGGCAATTGAATGCAAACTTCATCCCGAAAATGTAACAATTCAAACATTCCTAGCCTGTCCATCTGTGAGTAATAGGGCTGACGTGTTGTGCTCATCCCACTCAGTTTTCCATCACAAAAATATAAAAAATGCTAATAATAGTAGAACCACCATGATATTACTATTAGATGTTCTATGTTCTATACTTTCACCATATTAAAATTAGAGTTCAGTCCACGTACCAGGGTTGACCTTAAGATGAGAAACAGGTTGTTGTTATTTTACCTTAAAATTAACCACTAAACTCATAAAATAAATGATATCTTCAGAAATTACTTTGTGAAAACTTCTGGGGTTAAGTGAGTTAAAAACTTCCTGGAAGTCACAGTTGGTACACGGAAGGACATGTCAAAATGCTGAATATTGGCACATTCGCAAGTCTTTATTCATATATAAAATCTGATTTATTTAATTCTCCATGTTGTCTATATTAAAGGGCACTTCATTGAATATAAAAGGCTTTTAAAATTCAATATTGGTGCCGTTTCTACTTAAAATATCAAAGTGGACGGAAAAGGCATTCATATCTTGGAATTACCCATCTATCAATAGATTTGCTGATGCGTTATAAAATAAGGTCAAAGTGTATGTTTATGGGCATAGGTCAGTCTTAGTTTGGATACAATAAATGTTCATATGTTTTCAATAGTAAAACGTGTTTGGTAAAGAACTCTGATTAACTGTGCATGTGACCGTGTGGGTGTGTGTTTATGCATCAAGTGTTTGTGTAAGTGTGCGTGACTGTACTGTATGTGAGCAGACACACACACACACACACATACCTCCAATCATGTCTGATAAGAAGTTTTATGATTCCATGGTATTGGAAAACGTTTGCTTGTAATTACAGTAAGCTGTAGCTGCCATTCAAGCCATTAACACTGACCCCCTACGACCTTGGATCTTACAGGTCACTAATATGTGAAATGTTATTTACCATTTCCCCATGTTACATTCATTGCGAAATGACAAGACTGACTTCTAATCAAAATAACTTTTTACAGTAGTTCATTTCTTTTCAACGGAATAATAACTGAGCAGGTGAGAACATGCCTATCTACCTAGCTTAGTCTGTCTGGTAAAAGTAGAGTTGACTGATCAGGAACTTTGTGGTTCAGCATGGAGACAGGAGATTTGTACCATATTACAGAAACACTCATCAGTAGCAGCTCCATTTTATAAGTGTTTAATGTGTGATGAAACAAATAGTAAATCACAGATTTAATGTCATTCTGCATCCAATGCATTGCTGTTTAAAACGACCACTTCAAATATAACTCATGCATCAATGGAATGAACTCTTAAAACAAATAATACATTTTATTTTCAACAAAAACAGATTCAAAGATAGGAACGAATTAATGCACACACACACACACACCCTTTGCATATTTAGCCTTTTCTTCTACAATTAGGCAATTGACCTACACTACATTTGCTAGAGTGAAATAATTTGCATACAAAATTTGAGTGATGTCCCTCAACTATGTTGATCAGCAAAGACTTTAAGACACTTTTACATTTTACTGTCAGTCAAAGAGACAAGTACGTGGACATTATGACAGATCGATGTAAGAAAGCATAGTTGTCAGAGTTTTGTAAAAGAGAATGAAACCAAAACACTATACTGTATCATGTGTCTATAATACAGCTGTTGCCAGTGGATCAATATCAATATTCACATTTCAATGTCTTTTAAATCCAGAGAGGATGATCTAGGCATAGAACAGATGGCTAGTGCCACATACAAGGCATTTGTTGGCATAATGTCTTTCAAATTGGATCCTCAACAGTTAAAGGTCCAATGCAGCCATTTTTATCTCAATATCAAAGAATTTCTAGGTAACAATTAAGTACCTTACTGTGGTTGTTTTTAGTTAAAATGGTCAAAAAGAAACAAAAATAGCATATTAGCAAATAGCAATCAAGCAAGAGTGAGGACGGGAAAACTGAAAATTTGCTGTTAATTGGCAGAGAGGTTTGGAACTCTCTTTCTTATTGGTGTATTAACTAATTTAGCGTCTGGTGATGTCACCAGGCAGGCCAAAGCTCCACTCCACCAAAACAGGCAAACATGTTCAAACAGCTCTTACACTGAAAGGGCATTATCATACTTTTCACAATTTCACTGTTTTATTCCAACCTCAGTGAGGAAATATATCCAAAACACAGAAAAATCTAGTTTTTGACTGCACTGGGCCTTTAAACTAACTCTGCATACATGTATAACTACATAATTTCATTTATTTTCACAGTTAGTCTTTAATTGAAATGTTTCATTACAAATAAGGGAAACACCTATAACACCACATCATTCATTACTAAAATTCTTCAGAAAAGGCTAATATTATTTTCTGCAGAGCTAGATGAGTCTATAAAATTGATGCCTTCTCATTGGGTTAAAGGGGACAACTAGTGGATGGACTCATGTTATTCATCAGAGTCATGCGGTTGGGCAGTCTCAGATTGGTTAGAATCATGTTGCTCCTCCTCTAGGGTGGCGACGGCGTTAGTCTGACTGCTCACATCCAACTCTTTCAAAATGGCGTCCTCCTCCCCCTTCCCCTCTATTTCCTCTTCCCGCTCCATATCCTCCCCCCCCCCCCCCCATTTGTCCAGTGAGATCTACGGTCCACTCCTCCCCTGTAGTTCTCTTAGGCTGGGTTGGGCCTGCTCCATTATAGAAGAGCTGGTCCTGGTCCGTGTGGTGTTGGTTGTGATTCTCTCTGTGGTTGTGGTCCTGGCTCGGATGTTGGTTGTGTTGGATCTCACTGAAGTGCTGTCTATGGTTCTGGTGAGTGTAGCTGTGGTGCTGGCTGTGGAAGAAGCTGAGGATGGTGTGTTTGGGCAGGCCCAGCTGGGCTGACAGTGTGTGGACAGCCTCCTCGTCTGGGTTCAGACCAACGTCCTGGATGAAGCTCTGCAGGATCCCCTGTGCCTCTCGGGACACCCGAAACCCCTCGCCATCACTCCCACCATCGCCCTCGCCGTTAGTCTGTCTGCCCCCCGCCCACCGTCCCTCTCCCCCTTCCTTGTCATTGTTACACACACCCCTAACCCTGCCGTGGCCCCAACCCCTACAGCCCTTGCCAGTAATATCCTCTTCCCTCCCATCACCCTGACTACTTCCCCACCAGGTCCTCAGTTGCCCCCTACCCCCCTCAGTCTCGGCCGGTGATGCTGTGGATGGTTGTCGTGGCGGCAGGCGAGGCTCCGCCTGGGGCTGCAAGGGCAGCTGGGACAGAGCGGTCAGTGTTCGTTGATGGTGTTGTTGTTGCAATGGAGAGTGGCGTTGGAGCTGGGGGAGACAGATGGATGTTAAGTTACAAACAAACCAATGGGAGCTGATGATATACACATTTGAGTGTGTATATATGCATGTACATTTCCACTGTAGAATTGTGTTTGTGTTGTGTGCGTGTGCTTCCATACGTGTATGTGTGTATGTAGGCTATCCAGAGTAGACTGACCAGTGTGTTGTTGTTGACTAGCTGTGTGAGTCTGTCTGTACAGTGTTGTTGCAGAGTGTTGCTCTCCTGTTCATAGATGGCGTCTCGTTCCATCTGGGCCAGACTCAGGAAGCGCCGGATCATACACAGGTTCTCCCACAGGGTTCGGTTCTCCGGGGACGGATCCTCCTTCCAGCGCAGCAGCTCACACAGCCAGCCCTGCAGAACACACACACCCACATCAGAACCCGGTCAGAGAACCCATAGAATAGAAATACAAACCTTCTCAGAACCCATTCAAGTAAGATACTAAAATATACTATCTTTTGTAAAGATACTGAAACACAGCTTCTGTTTTTATGACCAGAAAACAACATTGTTATTGATGTTTTATATAAAATAACGACAGTTCAAATGACTAGTCAACAGAGGAGAGGAGGAGGCAGAGAGGGAGAGGAGGAGGCAGAGAGGGAGAGGAGGAGGCAGAGAGGGAGAGGAGGAGGCAGAGAGGGAGAGGAGGAGGCAGAGAGGGAGAGGAGGAGGTGGCACCGAGGGAGAGGAGGAGGCAGCGAGGGAGAGGAGGAGGCAGAGAGGGAGAGGAGGAGGCAGAGAGGGAGAAGAGGAGGCAGTGAGGGAGTGGAGGAGGCAGAGAGGGAGAGGAGGCAGAGAGGGAGAGGAGGCGGCAGCGAGGGAGAGGAGGAGGCAGAGAGGGAGAGGAGGAGGCAGAGAGGGAGAGGAGGAGGCAGCGAGGGAGAGGAGGAGGCAGAGAGGGAGAGGAGGAGGCAGAGAGGGAGAGGAGGGGGCAGAGAGGGAGAGGAGGAGGCAGCGAGGGAGAGGAGGGGGCAGCGAGGGAGGCAGCGAGGGAGAGGAGGGGGCAGCGAGGGAGAGGAGGAGGCAGCGAGGGAGAGGAGGCAGAAAGGGAGAGGAAGAGGCAGCGAGGGAGAGGAGGAGGCAGCGAGGGAGCGGAGGAGGCAGCGAGGGAGTAGAGAGGCAGCAAGGGAGAGGTGGAGGCAGCGAGGGAGAGGAAGAGGCAGTGAGGGAGAGGAGGGGGCAGCGAGGGAGGCAGCGAGGGAGAGGAGGAGGCAGCGAGGGAGAGGAGGGGGCAGCGAGGAAGAGGAGGAGGCAGCGAGGGAGAGGAGGAGGCAGCGAGGGAGGCAGCGAGGGAGAGGCGGGGGCAGCGAGGGAGAGGAGGGGGCAGCGAGGGAGAGGAGGAGGCAGCGAGGGAGAGGAGGAGGCAGCGAGGGAGAGGAGGAGGCAGAGAGGGAGAGGAGGGGGCAGCGAGGGAGGCAGCGAGGGAGAGGAGGGGGCAGCGAGGGAGAGGAGGAGGCAGCGAGGGAGAGGAGGAGGCAGAGAGGGAGAGGAGGAGGCAGAGAGGGAGAGGAGGAGGCAGAGAGGGAGAGGAGGGGGCAGAGAGGGAGAGGAGGAGGCAGCGAGGGAGAGGAGGAGGCAGCGAGGAGGAGGCAGCGAGGGAGAGGAGGGGGCAGCGAGGGAGAGGAGGAGGCAGCGAGGGAGAGGAGGAGGCAGCGAGGGAGCGGAGAAGGCAGCGAGGGAGAGGAAGAGGCAGCGAGGGAGAGGAGGGGGCAGCGAGGGAGCGGAGGAGGCAGCGAGGGAGAGGAAGAGGCAGCGAGGGAGAGGAGGAGGCAGCGAGGGAGCGGAGGAGGCAGCGAAGGAGAGGAAGAGGCAGCGAGGGAGAGGAGGGGGCAGCGAGGGAGGCAGCGAGGGAGAGGAGGGGGCAGCGAGGGAGAGGAGGAGGCAGCGAGGGAGAGGAGGAGGCAGCGAGGGAGCGGAGGAGGCAGCGAGGGAGAGGAGGGGGCAGCGAGGGAGGCAGCGAGGGAGAGGAGGGGGCAGCGAGGGAGAGGAGGGGGCAGCGAGGGAGAGGAGGAGGCAGCGAGGGAGTGGAGGCAGCGAGGGAGGCAGCGAGGGAGAGGAGGAGACAGCGAGGGAAAGGAGGAGGCAGCGAGGGAGAGGAGGGGGCAGCGAGGGAGAGGAGGGGGCAGCGAGGGAGAGGAGGAGGCAGCGAGGGAGGCAGCGAGGGAGAGGAGGAGGCAGCGAGGGAGAGGAGGAGGCAGCGAGGGAGAGGAGGAGGCAGCGAGGGAGAGGAGGGGGCAGCGAGGGAGGCAGCGAGGGAGAGGAGGGGGCAGCGAGGGAGAGGAGGGGGCAGCGAGGGAGAGGAGGAGGCAGCGAGGGAGAGGAGGAGGCAGCGAGGGAGGCAGCGAGGGAGAGGAGGAGACAGCGAGGGAGAGAAGGAGGCAGCGAGGGAGAGGAGGGGGCAGCGAGGGAGAGGAGGGGGCAGCGAGGGAGAGGAGGAGGCAGCGAGGGAGAGGAGGAGGCAGCGAGGGAGGCAGCGAGGGAGAGGAGGAGGCAGCGAGGGAGAGGAGGAGGCAGCGAGGGAGAGGAGGGGGCAGCGAGGGAGGCAGCGAGGGAGAGGAGGGGGCAGCGAGGGAGAGGACGGGGCAGCGAGGGAGAGGAGGAGGCAGCGAGGGAGAGGAGGAGGCAGCGAGGGAGGCAGCGAGGGAAAGGAGGGGGCAGCGAGGGAGGCAGCGAGGGAGAGGAGGGGGCAGCGAGGGAGAGGAGGAGGCAGCGAGGGAGAGGAGGAGGGAGCGAGGGAGGCAGCGAGGGAGAGGAGGAGGCAGCGAGGGAGAGGAGGAGGCAGCGAGGGAGAGGAGGAGGCAGTAAGGGAGAGGAGGAGGCAGCAAGGGAGAGGAGGAGGCAGTGAGGGAGAGGAGGAGGCAGAGAGGGAGAGGAGGGGGCAGTGAGGGAGAGGAGGAGGCAGAGAGGGACAGGAGGAGGCAACGGGGGAGAGGAGGAGGCAGTGAGGGAGAGGAGGAGGCAGTGAGGGAGAGGAGGGGGCAGCAAGGGAAAGTAGCGACAGTGCCAAGCTCTTGTCCTCTACACAATTACTTTGGCACACAAACACCTGGCCGTAGCCCAGCAATAGCACACAAAGCCATGCGGACGCAGTGAGAAGATACAACAAACATGGTGCTGCTTGCCAAACAGCTCTACACTAATGTGAGGTCCATGGTGCCGCCTGCCAAACAGCCCTACACTAACGTGAGCTCCATGGTGCTGCCTGCCAAACAGCCCTACACTAACGTGAGCTCCATGGTGCTGCCTGCCAAACAGCCCTACACTAACGTGCGCTCTATGGTGCTGCCTGCCAAACAGCCCTACACTAATGTGAGCTCCAACATGGTGCTGCCTGCCACACAGCCCTACACTAATGTGAGCTCCAACATGGTGCTGCCTGCCAAACAGCCCTACACTAACGTGAGCTCCATGGTGCTGCCTGCCAAACAGCCCTACACTAATGTGAGCTCCATGGTGCTGCCTGCCAAACAGCCCTACACTAATGTGAGCTCCAACATGGTGCTGCCTGCCAAACAGCCCTACACTAACGTGAGCTCCATGGTGCTGCCTGCCAAACAGCCCTACACTAATGTGAGCTCCATGGTGCTGCCTGCCAAACAGCCCTACACTAACGTGAGCTCCAACATGGTGCTGCCTGGCAAACAGCCCTACACTAATGTGAGCTCCAACATGGTGCTGCCTGCCAAACAGCCCTACACTAACGTGAGCTCCATGGTGCTGCCTGCCAAACAGCCCTACACTAACGTGAGCTCCAACATGGTGCTGCCTGCCAAACAGCCCAACGTGAGCTCCATGGTGCTGCCTGCCAACAGCCCTACACTAACGTGAGCTCCATGGTGCTGCCTGCCAAACAGGCAAGACGGGAAGCTAGAAAGAGAGTGAAAGAAAAGCCGAGAGAGAAAGACAGAAATCACTCCATTCTACAGAGGGAAATGATCCCAAAACAAAAGGCAATAACAAGCTTATGGTTCTGCCTGGAAAACTAGCACAATGGAACCACCAGTGTGTCTGTGTGTTGGCACGCATTTGGTGTGTGTTCAAGTGTGTGTGTGTGTGTTTGTGTATAAGTGTGTGCGCATGTGTGTGACATGTGCGTGTTTATGGGTGTGTGCGCATTCATGCAAGCGGGTGTGTGTACACTGGTGATTTATAGAACAATAACTGTCTGATGCGGTGATCAGAGCTCTCCATAGACAGCAGCTGCTAGTTGATCATTTCCTACACAACCGGTTACTGCCCAACTTGGCTCTGTGTAAAGATGTTTTCATAAATTCATACATCACATACGAAATCTGATATTGTAGGACCTTGCGGAAATGTGTGTGTGTTACACACTTACTAATATCAGTCTGTAATAAACGTTTTGTTCCGTTTCAGTGCAAGATTAGCATTGTTTCCATTGGTATCCCTCAGTCAGTGAGTACCATACTCTCTTTTCTTTGTGCTTGTGTGAGTGTCTGTGTGAGTGTCTGTGTGCGTGTGTGTGTGTGTGTGTGTGTACACGTGCTTGTGTGTGTTGTGTGTGCGTGTCTGTGTATACCTGACTCTTGGACGCGGCCATCTTGGCAAACATGGCCTGAGAAACCTTGGCTCTCTTCATCTCCTGTTGGATCTCCTCATAGATAGAACTGTTGACGTCTAGAACACATCCCTCGTTCTTCACCCCTCTGTCTAGAACACATCCCTCGCTCTTCACCCCTCTGTCTAGAACACATCCCTCGCTCTTCACCCCTCTGTCTAGAACACATCCCTCGCTCTTCACCCCTCTGTCTAGAACACATCCCTCGTTCTTCACCCCTTTGCCTAGAACACATCCCTCGTTCTTCACCCCTCTGTCTAGAACACATCCCTCACTCTTCACCCCTCTGTCTAGAACACATCCCTCGCTCTTCACCCCTCTGTCTAGAACACATCCCACGTTCTTCACCCCTCTGTCTAGAACACATCCCACGTTCTTCACCCCTCTGTTTACTACTGCTACTGGAGACAGCCTCACCTGCAGAGGGGAGAGAGGCGTTGATGTGGTTACTAAAACAGCTGTATCGTTTGATTAGTAAAGATATTTCTGTTCTGATTTCAGTTTGATTAGCAGAGAAGTTGCCATTGTCACTTTGGCTATAAAGCATTTACACTTTGAGAGAGAGAGAGAGAGAGAGAGAGAGAGAGAGAGAGAGAGCTTACTTTAGGAAATACAATGGAAACCTGGGAGGGCCAATCTTCAGCCTTAACAAAGTTTCCCTCTTCCTTTCTGGTCTGAAACATCAGAGGAATACATCTTAGACTATCATGAACAAGATATAACTTCAACCCACACACACATGCACACACACACACTCCATCTCGCTCTGTCTGTCCGACCTGTGTGTGGCGTGGTGTGGTAGTGTTGTTGGGTGAATGGTTGATAATGGTTGACGTGGTCAGACTCCTCTCTCTCTCCTCCTGGTAGATACGGTCGCGGTCACCTTCCGGTATCTGTAGGAAACTCTGCATGGACCGCAGGTTGACCAGGAGAGACTGAGACGCACTCTTAGGATCCTCCTCCTTACGCAGGATCTCAGACAGCAGGCCCTGACACACAGGATAGAAAGACACATGAAGACAAGATACACACCATGGAAATAGAATCACTACGTCGTGAAAACAGCTGCTACACTGGACATGCAACTGTTGTAAGCATGAGCAGAGCAGGAATTTGCCTGACGACTCAAACTGAATTCTTCCGCAGCTCTGTCGTTCGCTACATACTTAAGGTTGAGATTGCCATCATTGAAGTAATTTGTGGTGACGAGGGGCACTGTACAAACCAAAGCCATCAGCGATTGGTCTAATCAGAGTATCAAAGCCAATGACAATTTTTCTCCACGCCGCTTTACCCACGTGTGTTCTGGCTCTGGCCCAACCCATCAGTTTCTGGGACCAATCAGACGGTCTAGGATGAATTTCCATTCTAGAAATTGTTGGGAGGTACTCAGATCCAAACTCATTGTGGAGAATAAACTCATGTCCATGGGCATGTTGTAGAGTTTGGCTGGAGCAAGGAGTTTGTGTAGTCAGGCAAAGCATGAATTACTTTATCAACCTGGGTGGGGGCTCCTGGGCAAGAGAAAGATGAAGACCCCTGATTTAAATGAATGAGTGTGTCACACTTGGCAAGTTAGACTTCTAGGGTTGCAGCCCTGTAATGTTGACCAGGCCAAGAGAAACTTATAGACAATGATAAAGATACATTATTAACACCATCAAACAAAACCCTAATGGAAAGTTTTGTGCAGGTTAGTATTTTGGTTATAAATGTTGTTCTGCAGGAAGCTCTGTAGAGTGGTCAATAGCTGGCACAGCCACAATGTTATAAAGTCTGATTTTAAACCTAACCCTAATCTTAACTCTAACCTTAACCACACTGCTAACCCTAATGTCTAACTCTAACATTAAAAAAGCTAATAAACGTCAACCTGCAAGTTTCATACTAAAACTGGCTGAAGGCCATTAGTCTAGACTAGGATAGCCTCTGAACATAGAGACTCACACCCACCCAGACAGCACACGTCCCCACAGGTAGTGTTTTTCCCTTTACAGTGCTGGAGTCAACATAGCAGATGACCAACTCCAGACACCTTCTAAAGCACTGTTAATAAACGGATTAGTCCCTTATTAAGTTGTTATCTGTCAGCTCCAGCTCGTACAGCAGTCACTCACTCTTCCATACAATGGGACTCTAATAGGGGGTTGCTCTGCCCTCCCTCCCACCCAAAATATATGTCATTTTGTTAGGACTATACCCCTCTAATGTAGACCCCCCTCACTCCTCACACACACACACCCTAGCTATTAAGCCTTCACACTCCAATAAGGTCTTTACACTCCAAGCCCCATCCACTCTACTCCTTGGCACCTTGCCCAGGTGTGACATTCCTTCCTCTGCCCCACTCCCTTCTACCTGTTCGAAGAGCCCAGTTGTCACAGCGACAGAGAAATGCGGGGCAGGTGGCTATAATTGCGGCCTTTGATCATTATAATGACACCCATGATGATGCTGGTGATAATGACGGTAATAGTAACAGTGGGCTAGGTCTCTCTCGAAGCCATTAATGTGAGTGCCTTCTAACTGCAGGAGCAGACAGGATAGACAGAGGGAGGGAGGGAGGGAGGGAGGGGGGGAGGGAGAGACGGAGGGAGGGAGGGAGGGAGGGAGGGAGGGAGGGAGGGAGGGAGGGAGGGAGGGAGGGAGGGAGGGAGGGAGGGAGGGAGCGAGAAAGGTATGAAATGGGGAAAGGAAAAAGATTTAAATGAAATGAGAAAAACAAGGGATAGACCTGTCAAATGGAGACGTCATGAAGTTGGATACAGAGAAAAGGTGGAAATACATATAGGAAATCTAAAAAGAAAGGAAGATAGTAAGTGATGGACCGAGAAAAGAAGATATAGAGAGGGTAGATGTAGAGAGATGGATAGAGAGTGATAGAGAGATGAGAAAGCATAATGGAGGGATGGAGAGAAACAGAGGGAGAGGGAGAGACTGTGGAAGTGTGATTAGAGAGGGAGAGGTAGAGACTATGGGGAAGTGTGAATAGAGAGGTAGAAACTCTGGGGACGTGTGATTAGAGAGGGAAAGGTAGAGACTCTCTGGGGAAGTGTGGTTAGAGATGGAGAGGTAGAGAATCTTGGGAAGTTTGAATAGAGAGGTAAAGACTCTCTGGGGAGGTGTGATTAGAGAGGGAGAGGTAGAGACTCAGGATAATTGTGATTAGAATGATAGAGACTATGAGGAAGTGTGATTAGAGAGGTAAAGACTCTGGGGAATCGTGATTAGAGAGGTAGAGGTAGAGACTCTCTGGGGAAGTGATTAGAGAGGGAGAGGTAGGGACTCTCTGTGGATGTGTGATTAGAGAGGGAGAGATAGAGACTCTGGGGAAGTGTGATTAGAGAGGGAGAGGTAAAGACTCTGGAGAATTGTGATTAGAGAGGTAGAGACTCTATGGAGAAGTGTGATTAGAGAGGGAGAGGTAGAGACTCTTTGGAATTGTGATTAGAGAGATAGAGACTCTCTGGGAAAGTGTGATTAGAGATGGAGAGACTCTCTGTGGAAGTGTGATTAGAGAGGGAGAGGTAGGGACTCTCTGTGGATGTGTGATTAGAGAGGGAGAGGTAGGGACTCTCTGGGGAAGCGTGATTAGAGAGGTAGGGGTAGAGACTCTCTGGGGAAGTGTGATTAGAGAGGGAGAGGTAGAGACTCGGGAAGTGAGATTCGAGAGGTAGAGACTCTCTGGGGAATTGTGATTAGAGAGGGAGAGGTAGGGGCCCTGGGGAAGTGTATTAGAGAGGAAGAGGTAGAGACTCTGGGGAAGTGTGATTAGAGAGGTAGAGGTAGAGGTAGAGACTCTGGGGAAGTGTGATTAGAGATGTAGAGGTAGAGACTCTGGGGAAGTGTGATTAGAGAGGTAGAGGTAGAGACTCTGGGGAAGTGTGATTAGAGAGGTAGAGGTAGAGACTCTGGGGAAGTGTGATTAGAGAAGGAGAGGTAAAGACTCTCGGGGGGTGTGATTAGAGAGGGAGAAGTAGAGACTCTGGTGAAGTGATTAGAGAGGGAGAGGTAGGGACTCTCTAGGGAAGTGATTAGAGAGGGAAAGGTAGAGACTGTGGAAGTGTGATTAGAGAGGTAGTGGTAGAGACTCTGGGGAATCGTGATTTGAGAGGTAGAGGTAGAGACCCTCTGGGGAAGTGATTAGAGAGGGAGAGGTAGGGACTCTCTGGGGAAGCGTGATTAGAGAGGGAGAGGCTCTCTGGGGAAGTGATTAGAGAGGGAGAGGTAGAGACTCTGGGGAATCGTGATTAGAGAGGGAGAGGTAGAGACTCTTTGGGGAAGTGATTAGAGAGGGAGAGGTAGGAACTATGGGGAATCGTGATTAGAGAAGGAGAGGTAGAGACTCTCTGGGGAAGTGATTAGAGAGGGAGAGGTAGGGACTCTGGGGAAGTGTGATTTTAGAGGTACAGACTTTCTGGGTAAGTGTGATTAGATAGGGAGAGGTAGAGACTCTCTGAGGGAGAGTGACTAGCTGACCCAGCAGCTGCTTCACCGCTGGCATGAGTTCCTACTGCAGAGAAGAGCTGGCACACACACGCACACACAGACAGACAGATCACACACACACACACACATTCACCAGCACATGTATTCACACACACAGAGACACACACACAGAACAGACAATGCGGCAAAGGCCATGCCAAGAGCTAATCACCATGCACACGCGCACACACTCAATCCGATAACACCAGCACACAGTTTACACACACCATAACACTCTGTCCTTCACTAACCCCACCCCCTAATTACTCCCTAACCCTTAGTTTACAGCACAGTCCCATACATACAGTACCCCTATCTCCCTGTCTGTCTCCTACCTGGGTCCTGTTGAAGGCCACACGGGCGAACACAGCCTGGGAGATGCCTGCTCTCTTCAGCTCCTCTCTCACCCACTGGTAGATCTCACATGAGATGTCTGATGGTCCACACACCTGGCTCTGGGACCCAGACCCGGGTCCTGGTGGTCCAGCCTGGAGCGGGGGGTCGAGGCCCTTGGCTAGGGCCAGGGAGGGGGGAGGCCTCCCCACAGGGGGGTGGTTGAGGAACTGCTGGGGGGAGGTGGAAACAGATACAGACAGGCTTTGCTGGGCTAGCATATGGCTGACTGCATACTGCTGGTTTAGGAACTGGGCCATGACTATCTGTTGGGGGCTGACTAGCTGGGGGCTGAGGGGGGCGGTCACCAGCCCCGGGGGGCAGAGACTTGGGGCCAGACAACTACGCCCAGAAGTGTGGGTGGCACCACCGTGAGGAAAGGGGAGGGGTGAGGAGCAGACCTGCTCGGCTGTGCTGCCTGGGAATGATTGTTTGGTTGATGGGTGTGTGGAGCTCATTTGGGATTGGTCAGAGAAGCTGTCAATCTCTGAAGTTAGGAAAAGAATAGTGGAGAGAGGGATGAAGGAAGAGAAACAGAAATGAGAGGGGGAGTAAATATCAAAAGTCAAAGCTACTATTTGCTAACATTAGCATTGAGGATCAATATAAGTGAACTACCCCTTTAATCCCCCTGTAGTCTTACCCATGATGCCTTTGGTATTCATGAAGTGCTTATACCAATGGCCAAACTCGTGGCACTTGGAGGCCGACACATTTGCATAGTAGGTGCTGTTAACAATGGAGGAGATCATACTCTGAGAAAGAGGGACAAAAGACACAAAAAAATAGAAGAAGATGGAGTTGTAACAGTGACAGGGAAAAGCATTATGAATACTAAACCACAGCAGATCAACGCAACATATAGTACTATTAAATAGAATGTATGTTATATACTGTACATACGCTAGCCTGAGGCCCAGTCTATTAAATAGAATGCATGTTACATACTGTATATACGCTAGCCTGAGGCCCAGTCTATTAAATAGAATGCATGTTATATACTGTACATACGCTAGCCTGAGGCCCAGTCTATTAAATAGAATGCATGTTATATACTGTACATACACTAGCCTGAGGCTGAGTCTATTAAATAGAAAGCATGTTATATACTGTACATACGCTAGCCTGAGGCCCAGTCTATTTTCCTCTTGGCAACAGAGCTCAAGAACTGGGCAATAATTGCACTTGAAGTCAGAAATAAGTTATTATACATCAGTTTAAAAAAAAGCGACAAATAAGTAACAATTCACATTTGAAATAATCGCTCTGTCTCTCATTTTGTCTTAGTTTTAACAGACTCCATTTCTCTCCCTGGGTGTGTGTGTGTCTCAGCTGAACATAGAATGTTTGATGATAACGGATTCAGACCGGGGTTATTAAAACACACCCGCAGGTAAACTCTTTCATAAAGACAGATGAGTGAGTGTGTGTGCTACCTCATCTAGGTGGCATCAGTCATTTAAGAAATGGATGCTGAAGTTAATCCCTCAAGACAATCCTGTGTCATTTTAACATCTGATTACACCTTTAATCACTTCATATTTATTATAATCTGAGAGAGGGAGAAAGAGAGAGAGAGAGAGTGAGAAACTTTTCTTTATTCCACTTCCTTTGGCAATGTAAACATATGTTTCCCATGCCAATAAAGCCCATTGAATTAAGAGGGGGGGGGGGCAGAGTCAGAGAGAGAGAAAGAGAGAGGGAGACAGTTGGAGGGAGAGAATGAGCTAGAAAGAGGGGAGGGGGAGCAAACATAAAAATAAAGAGAGAGAGAATGTCTGTTTATTAGACTGAGGCTGTAGTTGTTGCTCTCAGGGTGAGTAACAGACAGACTATTTTGATTGTTATAAATATTCACAACACACATCCATCTGTTCTCCAACAGCAGGTGCCTCTACACTGTGTTCCTTCACAGTAACAAGTGTGTGTGTGTGTGTGTGTGTGTGTGTGTGTGTGTGGAAAGCAATTCAGTGTGTGAGTTAGATGCTGTGCGTGTGTGGCCGACTGGGTTCAAACTTGGGTCACCTGCCTGCCTGTTACAAGGCTGTTTTAGCCCGCTGAGCTAAAGGCTGGGCATGCAACAAGTAGGAGAAACACACACAGAAAGAAAGAGAAAGACAGAGATTGACTAGGAAGAGACAGACAGTATCAGAAGGGTACAGTGGTATAGTATGTGCCAGCAGAGCCTAAAATGACATACCCAAATCTAACTGCCTGTAGCTCAGGCCCTGAAGCAAGGATATGCATATTCTTGGTACCATTTGAAAGGAAACACTTTGAATTTGTGGAAATGTGAATTGAATGTAGGATAATATAACACAATAGATCTGGTAGAAGGGGCGGCAGGGTAGCCTAGTGGTTAGAGAGGTGGACTAGTAACCGGAAGGTTACTAGTTCAAATCCCGAGCTGACAAGGTAAAAATCTGTCGTTCTGCCCCTGAACAGGCAGTTAACCCACTGTTCCTAGGCTGTCATTGTAAATAAGAATTTGTTCTTAACTGACTTGCCTAGTTAAATAAATAAAAAAAGAAGAAAATATAAAGAAAAAATCAACCATTTAAAAAATAAAAATTCTACCACCATCTTTGAAATGGTGTCCTCTAGGATATACTATACTCCTAATGATATAGGTAAGTCTGGTTACATTCTAGGATCTCTGAGGAATAAATACAAATGTAATTTGACTGGTTGAAACAACATTAGGGTGAGATTTTCACAGATTCCTTTCTTTGCAAATTGAACGCGTGGAAATACAAAATCGATTGTGCATGCTATATGGACATTTTTAGGATATGAAAAAGGATTTTATCTAACAAAACGACACTTCATGTTATCTCTGGGACCCTTGGGATGATAAATCAGAGCAAGATTTCAGAATGTAAGTACACATTTCACCTTCAGAGGTGAATTTATCAAACTTGTCGCGGGGAAAAAAAGTGTTTTGTTGTTAGGAGCTCTCCTCAAATAATGGCATGGCATTTTTTCGCAGTAATAGCTAGTGTAAATTGGACAGTGCAGTTATATTAACAAGAATTTAAGCTTTCAGCCGATATAAGACACTTATATGTACCCACATTTGTTGTTTCTCTGACATCTGCGATCGTGACACACAGCGCTGCATGATTTACAACTGCCCCGTTGACGGGACGCCTATCCCTATTAAAAGATAAACATCCCTTATATCTCTCTCTGCCCGTAAACCTTATTTGTCTCAGCAATCCGTGCACGTGTTTAGGCCTGTTTGTGTGTGTGTGTGTGTGTGTGTGTGTGTGTGTGTATGTGTGTGTGTGTGTGTGTGTGTGCGTGTGTACGTATTTGTGCCTGTGTGAGTGTGTGTGTGAGTATGTACGTGGTTAGGCCTGTGTGTGTTTGTGTGTGTGTGTACGTGTTTATGCCTGTGTGTGTGTGTTGGACAAAATTAAATATTTTTTTGTTTTGATTGGGGACAGTAACATTAGTAATCTCTAAAAAATATACTTTAAGGAAATTTTTGTTATATATCCTGCTAAAAAAAATAAATGGAACACTTAAACAACACAATGTAACTCCAAGTCAATCACACTTCTGTGAAATCAAACTGTCCACTTAGGAAGCAACACTGATTGACAATACATTTCACATGCTGTTGTGCAAATGGAATAGACAACAGGTGGAAATTATAGGCAATTAGCAAGACACCCCCAATAAAGGAGTGGTTCTGCAGGTGGTGACCACAGACCACTTCTCAGTTCCTATGCTTCCTGGCTGATGTTTTGGTCACTTTTGAATGCTGGCGGTGCTTTCACTCTAGTGGTAGCATGAGACGGAGTCTACAACCCACACAAGTGGCTCAGGTAGTGCAGCTCATCCAGGATGGAACATCAATGCGAGCTGTGGCAAGAAGGTTTGCTGTGTCTGTCAGCGTAGTGTCCAGAGCATGGAGGCGCTACCAGGAGACAGGCCAGTACATCAGGAGACGTGGAGGAGGCCGTAGGAGGGCAACAACCCAGCAGCAGGACCGCTACCTCCGCCTTTGTGCAAGGAGGAGCACTGCCAGAGCCTTGCAAAATGACCTCCAGCAGGCCACAAATGTGCATGTGTCTGCTCAAACTGTCAGAAACAGACTCCATGAGGGTGGTATGAGGGCCCGACGTCCACAGGTGGGGGTTGTGCTTACAGCCCAACACCGTGCAGGACGTTTGGCATTTGCCAGAGAAAACCAAGATTGGCAAATTCGCCACTGGCGCCCTGTGCTCTTCACAGATGAAAGCAGGTTCACACTGAGCACATGTGACAGACGTGACAGAGTCTGGAGACGCCGTGGAGAACGTTCTGCTGCCTGCAACATCCTCCAGCATGACCGGTTTGGCGGTGGGTCAGTCGTGGGGTGGCATTTCTTTGGGGGGCCGCACAGCCCTCCATGTGCTCGCCAGAGGTAGCCTGACTGCCATTAGGTACCGAGATGAGATCCTCAGACCCCTTGTGAGACCATATGCTGGTGCTGTTGGCCCTGGGTTCCTCCTAATGCAAGACAATGCTAGACCTCATGTGGCTGGAGTGTGTCAGCAGTTCCTGCAAGAGGAAGGCATTGATGCTATGTACTGGCCCGCCCGTTCCCCAGACCTGAACCCAATTGAGCACATCTGGGACATCATGTCTCCGCTCCATCCACCAACGCCATGTTGCACCACAGACTGTTCAGGAGTTGGTGGATGCTTTAGTCCAGGTCTGGGAGGAGATCCCTCAGGAGACCATCATCAGGAGCATGCCCAGGCATTGTAGGGAGGTCATACAGGCACGTGGAGGCCACACACACTACTGAGCCTAATTTTGACTTGTTTTAAGGACATTACATCAAAGTTGGATCAGCCTGTAGTGTGGTTTTCCACTTTAATTTTGAGTGTGACTCCAAATCCAGACCTCCATGGGTTGATACATTTGATTTCCATTGATAATTTGTGTGTGATTTTGTTGTCAGCACATTCAACTATGTAAAGAAAAAAGTATTTAATAAGAATATTTCATTCATTCAGATCTAGGATGTGTTATTTTAGTGTTCCCTTTATTTTTTGGAGCAGTGTATTTTTCATTTCTTATTTTTATGTTTAGGTCACGTAATATAATGTAAAAGTATGCATTACGGTGTCTGTAATATAATACATTTGTCACAAATGAGTGTAGACATTAATAAAAATATTTCTGTAGCTTCCAAAATTTTCGGTGGGGGAGTGCCAAGATGGCTAAGCTGTGGCTTCAACACAGCGCCCCCTATCAGTCATCTAGTGTATATATAAATCATTGGTTGTACCTGGGACAGAGGGCACTCTTTGGCCAGTGAGCTCTGGTTCATGTCTCTCAATAGCTCCTTCAGGGCGTTTCTCACTGTGGAGTGACTCCACTGTTCTGGAGGGAGGTCCTCCAACATGGGACAACTAGAGAGAGGGGGGAGAGAGAGAGAGGGAGGGAGAGAGAGAGAGAGAGAGAGAGAGAGAGAGAGAGAGGGGGAAGAGAGAGAGAGAGAGAGAGAGAGAGAGAGAGAGAGAGAGAGTGGGGGGGGTGGATGGATAGAGAGGTAGAGGGGAGAGAGAAGAAGAGAAGAAGAGAGGGTGGAAAAGAAATAGATTGACAAATTAATAAAAAAGCTGTCTGATAATGTGGGGGCCCTCGCCTGTGGAGTGGCAGATTTAGACTTTGGCTGACTGCATGCTTCTGTGCGTGTGTGTTCCTATGTGCATGTGCCTGTGTGTGCGTGCGTGCGTGCATGTGTGCGTGCGTGTGCCTGCCGGCCTGCCTCACCTGGTGGTAGTTATTAGTTAATTACTTCACACAACACATCTGCTGTGTTTTCAGAATGTTGAGTTATTATTATATCATGAACCACGAATGCAGCCAAGCAGATTTCCACGCCAACCATTTCCTGTCACTACACACCCCCACTGAAAGCAGGTTGATAGATGTAGCATCAGAAGCTTTGTCCTGGTCTACCTAATCGCGGCAACCCAGAAACAAAAATCGAATCTAAACTACTCGATTAGGTTCTGGGGGTGGAGGTATGACATACGTATCTATTGCAAGTGCCAGAACCTCTTTGGTAGCTCCACCCCCCCTCTCTCCGCATGTCTCCTGGAAGTCTATGGGCCACATGTGCCCTCCTCTTCAGAAATTCAAATAATGCAGCGCCTTGTGAAATTGTGATTCATCCAAATGACCAGTGACACAAAACCAGCACACCGGAACAATGTTCCTCGTTAGTTGTCCCATCCCATAGTCTGCAGACAGACGTTAAGATACCGTTTATGTATGTCCACAAGAGATGATGCTGTACCTGGTGAGCTGGATCTTGAGGGTGGTGACATGGTAGAGGTCCTGCAGCATGTCAGCCACTGTGGCATCAGGAGCATCAGTCACACAGGACAGAGGGACAGGGTTCCACCTACCCACCTGGATCGAACCTACACACACAAACACAGGCTCGCGTGCATGCGCGCACACACACACACACGCAAACACTGTGTTACAAACACTGACACTGGAGGAAGAGAAGGTGTGTGTGTGTGTGTGGGTGCATGTGCGTGTGTGTGTGTGACCATGATTTATGTCTGTGTGTGTGAGTGTGTGTGTTGGTGTGCATGTGTGTGTACCTTTGGCCTGTGCTGCTGAGCTGTGAGAGTAGCCCAGGGCCAGTAAAGCCATCTCTATCAGCTGGTTAAACAGCAGGTCTCTCCTGACCAGTACAAACTCTGCATGCTCCTCTCTCCTCTCAGGCTCCACTGCTGGGACCGGGCTCTCTCTGTGCTCCACCAAACACAGCACAGGCAGCAGGCTTCCTGGGATGACGGATTCACAGCACAACCCATCATTTCACAGCATCCAGATAGAAGCAGAGGGCATTGGAAATGAAAAGCTGAAGCATCATGCAAATTCCCCAGAATTCTTGAAATTTTCCAAAATTCTAGTAGTTTACTGGTACATTTGGAATTTTACCTGGAAAATTCCTCTCGTTTTACAATCCTACTATTCACCCATTCCTCCCTCTATTCACCCATTCCTCCCTCTATTCACCCATTCCTCCCTCTATTCACCCATTCCTCCCTCTATTCACCCATTCCTCCCTCTATTCACCCATTCCTCCCTCTTCACCCATTCCTCCCTCTATTCACCCATTCCTCCCTCTATTCACCCATTCCTCCCTCTATTCACCCATTCCTCCCTCTTCACCCATTCCTCCCTCTATTCACCCATTCCTCCCTCTATTCACCCATTCCTCCCTCTTCACCCATTCCTCCCTCTATTCACCCATTCCTCCCTCTATTCACCCATTCCTCCCTCTATTCACCCATTCCTCCCTCTTCACCCATTCCTCCCTCTATTCACCCATTCCTCCCTCTATTCACCCATTCCCCCCTCTATTCACCCATTCCTCCCTCTATTCACCCATTCCTCCCTCTATTCATCCATTCCTCCCTCTATTCACCCATTCCTCCCTCTTCACCCATTCCTCCCTCTATTCACCCATTCCTCCCTCTATTCACCCATTCCTCCCTCTATTCACCCATTCCCCCCTCTATTCACCCATTCCTCCCTCTATTCACCCATTCTTCCCTCTATTCACCCATTCCTCCCTCTATTCACCCATTCCTCCCTCTATTCACCCATTCCCCTCTATTCACCCATTCCTCCCTCTTCACCCATTCCTCCCTCTATTCACCCATTCCTCCCTCTTCACCCATTCCTCCCTCTATTCACCCATTCCTCCCTCTATTCACCCATTCCTCCCTATATTCACCCATTCCTCCCATTCCCCCCTCTATTCACCCATTCCTCCCTCTATTCACCCATTCCTCCCTCTATTCACCCATTCCTCCCTCTATTCACCCATTCCCCCCTCTATTCACCCATTCCTCCCTCTATTCACCCATTCCTCCCTCTATTCACCCATTCCTCCCTCTATTCACCCATTCCTCCCTCTATTCAGCCATTCCTCCCTCTTCACCCATTCCTCCCTCTATTCACCCATTCCTCCCTCTATTCACCCATTCCTCCCTCTTCACCCATTCCTCCCTCTATTCACCCATTCCTCCCTCTATTCACCCATTCCTCCCTCTATTCACTCGCCCCGCCACTCTTATTTTTCAGTCTTACCTCTTTTATGCCAGTTCTTGGGTTGTGGTACGGGTGTGGTGAGTTTGGGGGCCGAAGTTCTGACCCCTGGGCTCCCCTGTCTTGTCCTGCCCTGGTGTGGACCTGAGGGGCCCCCGCCACCGTTCAACTCCAGGCGGACCAGTTTGGCAGGAGGGGGCCGGTGGTCCCCATTACCAGGAGTGTTACACCCCTCTGACACATGGCCTCCATCACACTGCTGGGGGTCCATCACATGTGGGACTGAGTGATCCCCACACTAATGATGCAGCTCACAAACACCAGAGAGAGAGAGAGAGAGAGAGAGAGAGAGAGAGAGAGAGAGAGAGAGAGAGAGAGAGAGAGAGAGAGAGAGAGAGAGAGAGAGAGAGAGAGGGAGAGAGAGAGAGAGAGAGAGAGCCTATTCATTCGATTTTGTTGTGGAATTGTTAGATATTACCTGTTAGATATTGCTGCACTGTCAGATCTAGAAGCATAAGCATTTCGCTACACTGCAATAACATCTGCTAATCATGTGTATGTGACCAATAACACCTGCTAACCATGTGTATGTGACCAATAACATCTGCTAACCATGTGTTTGTGACCAATAACATCTGCTAACCATGTGCATGTGACCAATAAAATTGGATTTGATTTTATTTGAAAGAGAGTATTTGAGTTCATTAGGAAACGTTTGCAGTTGGACCTTGGACAGTGTCTATATGAAGACGATTGATGCTGCGCGCCTTGACGCACTATTCATTCCACAAAAGACGCGCGGCAACAAATCGTCCCGTCACTGACTGGGGAAAGTTTTAGAGGCAAACGTTATGTCAGTTGTCATATTTGCACGTCGTCCATGATTGACGAATTGTGAATATCAACACAAATAAACTCCCCAATCTCCATCGTATTTATCTCAGGCAACCTACTGGTATATCCATAAAAACATGTACCTTTTCAATCGAAGTAAGTCAGACAGACCTGACATCCGCTGGCTGCTGGTTCCTGTTGAGATTCCGATATGCCGTAGGTAGTACAAGAATAGAGTTCCTCGTCTTGATTTATGTCCACGCTGTCTCAGTGAGTCAGAACATCACCTCATCTCTCTCTTTTACACTAGTCGTCGGTCTATTGTGTCTATATCATATCAGCTACGTAGCAACATAACCCCGTCGTTCCCTGCTGGCTGCACGCTTTCGGACCTTCTCAAATAGCTACGGAATAAAACGAGTATATCGGTGGTCTAACCGGAATATCAGTCAAAGCAATCCACAGTGACAGAGACTGTTCACGGAATTAGGCTACAGACCAGCTGGTATGCTACAAGGATTCCGTTGAAAAACATGGTGAAGCGACCAATACACGGTGAGTTCAGTTGTATGCTATTCAATGCAGTCATCAGCCAGTTTCAACCGTGTGAAGCAGCTCGCTCTTCTGCAGTAGGCTATTGGCAGACAAACCCATGTGCTCGCTCTCTCATCTCTCTCTCACACACACTGCATGGATCCAACGGCCACCTACCTACCTACAGGGCACACACTGGCTGAATCAGCGTTGTTTCCACGTCATTTCAATTAAATTAAGTTGACTCAACATGGAATAGACGTTGAATTGACGTCTGTGCCCAGTGGGTAGTTTCTCTGGGCAACATTATGCTAATACTACACATCTATAATTTACTAATACTAATATGGGAACCAAATGTAGCCTAACTGTGTGAGCATGTGGAGTGTATCCATTGTAATTATGAGAAGTAAATGTGAGAACCCGAATGAGACCTGAATGTGTCCGCTCTTACAGAGTTGGTTTAGTTTGTAGGCTGCACAATAATGGTATGTTACCAGAGGCACACTGCATGATTTGATGGATATTTATCTGCCCCCCAATATAATTGTTTATTTCTTTTTAACCTTCTTCAATTTCAAATCGCGATGAAATACACGCGCGCGCGAGCAAGTAGCCCATAAACAGAGGCAGTTGTATTAACATCCAGTTGGTGTAATAATGAATTCACCACTACGCTCCGGTAGGTATTAAATGTGACAATTGCGCATAAATGTATTTATTATTTTCTGCGGTGCCGCTGTTATATGCATGGCTTGTTTTTGTCCTAGGGATTTATTAACTCTCCATGGAAACGCTCTGGATGTGATGGGCTGCTTATCAACTTTTCTTACATATGTTTGCCGTTCAAATTATTCTCGCCCCCATCTCCATAGGAAATTACCTTCAATGTTTCCCTATTGTAGGCATATACTTTTTTTTTATGGCGGCATGTGAAGCCGATGAATTAGGGGAAATCATTTTCGAGGATCTTGACTTAGAAAGTGATGTTGTTTATAATGAATAGCCTGGATAGGACGTGTAGCCTCTTCAAACAGTGTTTAAAGGGGAAAGAGAGAGATGGCCATTTCTTTCTCTACTGTCAATAGGAGCGTATCCTACCTGCCAAAAACATTTACATAGTTGGAGAAGCAACTCTGAAAATATGGTAGGTTAGTTTAGCAAGCTACCAATTACTGGTTGTATCAACGTTGTTTCCACATCATTTCAACATTTAAATAAACAATTCTGATGACGTTGAGTCAACAGTTGAAAATTGATTGGATTTGCAAAAAGTCGTCAACGTAAGGAAATGTATTTTTAAAAAACGTTTCATCTATTTTTGTTTACGTTTAGTTCACATTAGTTGACATCAATCACATGTAAACTAGACTATGCAATGACAACTACTTAGTGTATGATCCTATCTAAATCTGAAATGATTACAAATTGCAAGAACAGATCACAGTCAGATGTTAACAGAATGTGTAATTTAGCCTTCTAGACTCAAAAGCTAGGCTGTTTCAAGTGTAGTTCACTACATGTAGTTCACTGCTCCCCAACATCCCCAGCACTGAACATTTATATGACACAGAGGGGAAAAAAATCGTGTTTCATCCAAATAAAAGTTTCAAAAAGACAAACTATTTGCATAGCCTAAAGTGTTATTTGCAAAATATAGGCTAACGATACAGTTGCAATAACGCATGTCAGAGTCAAGAAGTAAATTCTAAAAACGAAAGGTTTAGCCTACTGGCATACGCAATGGGGGTATTTTACTTGAAGAAAAATAATAATAAAAAAATAGTATCAGAAAAAATAGCCAAACATAGATAATTATAATTACCTTCAATAACAGCGGAATCCGTTGAATAGTTGGATATCCATTGAGATTAAACAACGCGTTTAAGGTCCCACAGAATGTACAATTTAGAATGCGCGATAAATTCAGGTACCTACATGTATTTCAGAAAGGTCACTATGCTTCCGAGCTGCAGAACTGATGTCTGTCGTGTGTGACAGTCGGACGAGTGACGGAACCTGCCGGTGAGCTTCAAGTGTCTTTCAAAGTGGCTCGTGGCGCTTTCCTCAATTAGGCTATCGCAAAATGGGTGAACGAGCGAGAGAGAGAGAGAGAGGAACTGAGTAAGAGAGGGACAGGGAGAGAGAGAGAGAAAGGAGAGGGAGATTGCTGTCATCCGTACGCTCGAGCCTCTCCTGGTTTTTGTCTTTCATGCGTCAGAAGGGGACGCTGCAGCCTGGAAGCAAGCGCTGCCAGGTATGCGTTTGTTATACGTGCACTTTCCATTTGATATACTCATATTAACCTCTGAAAAGAGAAGAGCAAAATGAGGCCAGAATTGAGCTCCCCACACTGGAATAGAATGTACACTCCCTTACTGTGAGACAGGGACAACACAACTCACTTGACAAGTTATAGATTCATCAATGTTTTATATTAACCTTACAGGCGTAGCAAGGCAGAACAATATATATTGAACATTTTAGAAATTGAGATAGAGGACCTACAAGAAAGAGAGAGGGTGGGAGAGAGATAGAGGGCGAGAGAGAGACAAGGAGAGAGCTCCATTACCCTCTTGGTTAATTAGAAAAACAGAATTATCTATCTCACTATAGCCAGAGCAAGTCACGCCTGGTTAGACTTCATTCATTGTGACTAACTAAGAGAAAGACATATCACTCTGATGTGTGTGTTTCTCTGCCTTTATTTATCTATTTCTTATGCTTAAATTCCTCGTCAATGAAGCTGACAGTAAATAATCATTAGGACCATTAAATGATCATAGCTGACATTGTAGTACAGCTCTCTCAATCCGCTGCTGATCCAAGGGGATTCCCTAACGTTCTCCCAGTACTGTCTCTACCCAAATGAGGTTATCTTCTATTGCATCTAATATGCTACGGTTATAACGGGGTTATAAATGATGAGGCCGTCCGGCTCTTATAATGCCCTTACTACTGAATAGTGTATTTTCCAGGTGCGTAGAAGTCAAAATAAGAATACTGGAAGAGATGAAGACCCGCACACTATCGAAAAAAGGAATACATCCAAAACTAAGACTTGAATGCAAAATAAAGATGTTTATTATAACATCATGGCTCCCCAAAAAATCATAACAAAGTACATAAATAAAATGTGAACAAAAAAAATAAAACGTTTCGTCCTCAGGCCATCCTCAGTGTAAAGTTGTCGGCACACACACCTGGCTTCTATTTCCAGGATAATTGCATATGTCACATCTATAAATCTATAAATCAGTACCTAGTATAATACCTAGTAGAATGCATGATCTAGATTATATACAAAATGTACAAATGCGAACAAAGAAATACAATCAATTATCAATTATCAATTGATAATGATCAATTATTTACTTATACCATGTGAAATTGTCCTCAGAATAAATAACACAGAATCGTATACCACTAGATGGGGGGTGTCATACACCAATAAGAGGCTATACACATTTACAGAAAACACTTCAATAACAATTCTTCATTCATGCGTGATGGGTGGAGAGTTTTTAAATCGAACATCCACCTGCATTTTGTCTGGAAAAGACTAAATTCAAGATTATCACCCCCTACGTTTATCACCCCCTACGTTTATCATCCCCTACGTTTATCATCCCCTACATTTATCATCCCCTACGTTTATCATCCCCTACGTGGAGGTTTTATTTGCTGTATAGCACAGAAGGACATGGAGGAGACGGGGTGACCGGCCTCAGAGAAATGACATGCACTAGTGTTATTACATGGTTATACTGTTTCTGGTTGGAACGCTCACACACACACACACACACACTCTCACACACACACACACACACACACACACACACACACACACACACACACACACACACACACACACACACACACACACACACACACACACACACACACACACACACACACACACCACCCCACATTCCACACAAATCAAACCAGCACAGGACCTTTGTTCATATTTTTCTTGCGATGTCCCCAAACTAGAAAACATCTCAACCCAGAAACCTGGATGCAGGGAGTGATCTTGGGTGTCCATTCAATAACCTTATCACTTCTATCATGTGATTCTCCCTCCCTCCTTGTGTTAGCCCTGATACAGGGGTCTGGATGGGACTCCTGAGACTGATAATAACGCTCCTTACATGAATCAGGTGTTAGCTGGGACAGCCATGGCCCTAGTGGAAGGTGTATTACTGTAGCTATTGAAGAACTCCTCAGTAGATGACATTCATAAAGGCCTATAAGCCACTGACCTCTTGGATTCCAAGGTTCTACAGATTTCAGTTCAGATAGTGCTGATTGTTCAGTACTGTATGCCATCACTGTTGGTATTAGCTGGCATGAGGATTAGGCATGCGTGTGTCTCTGTATGTGCGCATTTGTTTCTGTGTGTGTGTGTGTGTGTGTGTGTGTGTGTGTGTGTGTGCGTGTGTGTGTGTGTGTGTGTGTGTGTATGTGTGTGTGTGTATGTGTGGTGGAGGGTTTTAGATCAAACAGCATGCAACGTGGCCTCCTCCGCCACACATCTTGGGGTCGGTTTTGATTCTGGTTTATTTGATTCTTGATGCTTGTCTCTCCTGACAGATGTCTGTGGGCAAGCTAGTTAAGACAAATGTTGATTACAGTCTCAGTTTGTGTGGCATGGTGTTGAAGAGAGCGAAGTTGTTTGCGTATTCATTAGAGAGAGAAAGTGTATGTGTGTGTTTCTGTCTGATCGTGTATGTGTGTGTGTGTGTGTGTTTCTGAGTGTGTGTGTTTCATAGCTTTTGGCAGGCTCTGCCAGCATGTGGGTAAAGTCCCCATCAGTGCATCTGGAGGGCCATGCCCGCTCACTGGATGGTACCAGAGCGAATAATGTAACCTCGTCGTTACCATGGCTATGCTGGAATACTGGCACACTTAGAACCTCACCATAACTGACATGCCAAAGAGGAGAGGAGAGAGTTTGGAGCCAAACACATGGCTGGGTGCAACAGAGACATGGCCTACATGCTTTGTATAGCAGAGGAGGCTGGTGGGAGGAACTATAGGAGGACAGTTTCATTGTAATAACTGGAATGGAATCAATGGAATTGTCACACCCTGACCTCAGTTATCTTTGTTTTCTTTATTATTTTGGTTAGGCCAGGGTGTGACCAGGGTATGTGGGTATGTAGGGTTTTTCGTATATCTATGGGGTTTTGGTATTGTCTAGGTAAATGTAGGTCTATGGTGGCCTGAATTGGTTCCCAATCAGAGACAGCTGTTTATCGTTGTCTCTGATTGGGGATCCTATTTAGGTTGCCATTTCCATTTTGGTTTTGTGGGTTATTGTCTATGTGTAGTTGCCTGTCAGCACTTGTGTTATATAGCTTCATGTTCGTTTTGTTTCTTTGTTATTTTGTTTAGTGTTTTTCCTTCATTAAAATAAAAAATGTATGCTTATCACGCTGCTCCTTGGTCTCCTCGTTAAGACGAAGGTGACAGAATAACCAACCATAACAGGACCAAGGAGCGTGAAAAGGAGGAGCAGACGTTATGGACTTGGGAGGAGATTTTGGACAGAAAAAGATCCTGGACACGGGAGGAAATACTAGATGGAGCAGGACCCTGGATCCAGCCTGGGGAGTATCGCCGTTCTAAGGAGGAGAAATACTGGAGAATAGAGGAACGGCGACAATATGAGGGTACACGACTAGCACGGAAGCCCGAGAGGCAGCCCCAATAATCTTTTTTTGGGGGGGCACACGAGGAGATTGGCTGAGTCAGGTAGGAGACCTGAGCCAACTCCTCGTGCTTACCGTGGGGAGTGCTATTCTAGCCCGGTGCGCTCTATTCCAGAATGGGCATCCAGCAGGACTTATTGAGTCAGCTCTATGTTCTGGATCTCCAATGCGTCTCCACTGTCCAGTGTATCCTGTGCACCCTGAGGTGCGTGTCACCAGCCCAGTACCACCAGTGCCAACACCACACACCAGGGTCCAGTACGCCCTGTTCCTCCTCCCCGCACTCGCCCTGAGGTGCGTGTCTCCAGCCCGGTACCACCAGTTCTGGCATCACGCACCAGGCCTACAGTGCACCTCAGCAGTCCAGAGCGTCCGGCGACAGTACCCAGTCCAGAGCGTCCGGCTACAGTACCCAGTCCAGAGCGTCCGGCTACAGTACCCAGTCCAGAGCATCCGGCTACAGTACCCAGTCCAGAGCGCCCGGTGACAGTACCCAGTCCAGAGCGTCCGGTGACAGTACCCAGTCCAGAGCGTCCGGCGACAGTACCCAGTCCAGAGCGTCCGGCGACAGTACACAGTCCAGAGCGTCCGGCGACAGTACCCAGTCCAGAGTGTCCGGCGACAGTACCCAGTCCAGAGTGTCCGGCGACAGTACCCAGTCCAGAGCGTCCGGCGACAGTACCCAGTCCAGAGCGTCCGGCGACAATACCCAGTCCAGAGCGTCCGGCGACAGTACCCAGTCCAGAGCGTCCGGCGACAGTACCCAGTCCAGAGTGTCCGGCGACAGTACCCAGTCCAGAGCGCCCGGTGACAGTACCCAGTCCAGAGCGTCCGGTGACAGTACCCAGTCCAGAGTGTCCGGCGACAGTACCCAGTCCAGAGTGTCCGGCAACAGTACCCAGTCCAGAGCGTCCGGCTACAGTACCCAGTCCAGAGTGTCCGGCGACAGTACCCAGTCCAGAGCGTCCGGCTACAGTACCCAGTCCAGAGCGTCCGGCGACAGTACCCAGTCCAGAGCGTCCGGCGACAGTACCCAGTCCAGAGCGTCCGGCGACAGTACCCAGTCCAGAGTGTCTGGCGACAGTACCCAGTCCAGAGCGTCCGGCGACAGTACCCAGTCCAGAGCGTCCGGCGACAGTACCCAGTCCAGAGCGTCCGGCGACAGTACCCAGTCCAGAGCGTCCGGCGACAGTACCCAGTCCAGAGCGTCCGGTGACAGTACCCAGTCCAGAGCGTCCGGCGACGGGCCACAGTCCGGAACCTCCAGCGATGGTCCCCAGCCCGGATTCTCCAGCGACGGTCCCCAGCCCGGGTTCTCCAGCGACGGTCCCCAGCCCGGGGTCTCCAGCGACAGTCCCCAGCCCGGAACTTTCACGCCCTGAGCTCAGTTATATTTGTTTTCTTTATTATTTTGGTTAGGTCAGGGTGTGACGAGGGTGGTATGTGCGTTTTCGTCTTCTCTATGGTTTTTTGTACATCTATGGGGTTTTGGTATTGTCTAGGTAAATGTAGGTCTATGGTGGCCTGAATTGGTTCCCAATCAGAGACAGCTGTTTATCGTTATCTCTGATTGGGGATCCTATTTAGGTTGCCATTTCCATTTTGTTTTGTGGGTTATTGTCTATGTGTAGTTGCCTGTCAGCACTCGTGTTATATAGCTTCACTTTCGTTTCTTTGTTTAGTTTGTAGTTTGAATTTCGTGCTCTGCAATTTCACCCTGGCCATTTTGGCCGTCCCACCTGCCCATAAGAAGTTTTAAGATGGCGAGGAAGGCACTTTCAAAGAATGACCAGGCATCCTCTACTGATGGGGTGAGGTCAATATTCTTCCAGGATACCTGGCCCAGGTCGATTAGAAAGGCCTGCTCGCTGAAGTGTTTTAGGGAGCGTTTGACAGTGATGAGGGGTGGTCGTTTGACCGCAGACCCATTACGGATGCAGGCAATGAGGCAGTGATCGCTGAGATCTTGGTTGAAAACAGCAGAGGTGTATTTGGAGGGCAGGTTGGTTAGAATGATATCTATGAGGGTGCCCATGTTTACCGATTTGGGGTTGTAGGTTGTACCTGGTGGATTCATTGATAATTTGTGTGAGATTGAGGGCATCAAGCATATATTGTAGGATGGCCGAGGTGTTAAGCATATCCCAGTTTAGGTCACCTAGCAGCACGAGCTCTGAAGATAGATGGAGGCCAATCAGTTCACATATGGTGTCCAGGGCACAGCTGGGGGCAGAGGGTGGTCTATAGCAAGAGGCAACGGTGAGAGACTTGTTTCTGGAAAGGTGGATTTTTAAAGGTAGAAGCTCGAATTGTTTGGGTACAGACCTGCAATGTAAGACAAAACTCTGCAGGCTATCTTTGCAGTAGATTGCAACACCGCCCACTTTGGCCGTTCTATCTTGTCGGAAAATTTTATAATTAGGGGATGGAAATTTCTGGGTTTTTGGTGGTCTTCCTGAGCCAGGATTCAGACACGGCTAGGACATCCGGGTTGGCAGAGTGTGCTAGGGCAGTGAATAAAACAAACTTAGGGAGGAGGCTTATAATATTAACATGCATGAAACCAAGGCTTTTACGGTTACAGAAGTCAACAAATGATAGCGCCTGGGGAATGGGAGTGTAGCTAGGCACTGCAGGGCCTGGATTAACCTCCACATCACCAGAGGAACAGGGGAGGAGTAGGATAAGGGTACGGCTATAAAGGCTAAAAGAACTGGATGTCTAGTACGTTCAGAACAGAGAGTAAAAGGAGCAGATTTCTGGGCACGGTTGAGTAGATTCAAGGCATAATGTACAGACAAAGGTATGGTAGGATGTGAATACAGGTAAACCTGTGCATAGAGTGACGATGAAAGAGATATTGTCTCTAGAATATCATTTTAACCAGGTGATGTCACCGTATGTGTGGTACGTGAAAATAAGGTGTATTGAGCAGGGCTAGAGGCTCTACAGTGAAATAAGGCAATAATTACTAACCAAAACAGCAATGAACAAGGCATATTGATGTTAGCGAGAGGCATGCGTAGCCGAGTGATCATAGGTGTCCAGTGAGTGGCTTCAGGCAGCTAGAGGGCTGGGGCTAGCAGGCTAGCAGAAGGGCCTTGGAGGGACGTTGCGACGGAAGAAAGTCTGTTCTGGCACTCTCGTGATATTACGTCGGCAGACGGATCAGCAGGGCTCCGTGTGGTCAACCAGGCCAATTTGAAAAATAGGTATAGTGGCCAAAGAATTTGTCCAATGGGCCTCTTAAGCTAAGAGTCCGATGTGCTCTGGACAACTATTGGGCCATGGCTAGCAGGCTAGCGGATGGGCATTCAGGGGATGACGCGATGACGGAGCCAGTTGAGAAAACCCCCTCAGGCGAAGTCGTGATGGGTCCAGTCGTGATGGGTCCAGACCTCTTTGGCTAGCCAGGAGATGGGCCTAGCAGATGGAGCTCCAGGCTAATTGGTTCTTGCTTTGGGACAGAGATGTTAGCCAGGAGTGGCCACTCGGATAGCAGCTAGCTAGCTGCAATGATCCAGGTCGAAAAAAAAGGTTCAGAGCTTGTGGTACAAATCCGGAGATATGGAGAAAAATAAGCTCTGGTTTGAGTCGCACTGTGCAGACTGGCGAGAGTTGTCCGTGCTAGTGGTAGCTGATGACCACTAGCAGTGGCTAGCTGACTACTAGCTAATAGCTAGTTAGCTGGCTAGCTTCTGTTGAGATTCCGGTTCAGAAGATGGATAAGCAGGTTTCCGTGTGGTTAACCAGGCCAATTGGCAAACTAGGTATAGTGGCCAAAGAATTTTAAGCTAACAGTCCGATGTGCTCTAGACAGCTAGCGGGCCGCAGCTAGTTAGTAGCCAGTTAGCTGGCTAGCTATTTAAAAAAAATATATATAACATGTTTATTATTTTCCAATACAAAATAAATTTAACAAGACAGCAATACAAACATTGACATTCATTGTACTGTTGAATGGGATGGCCAATTTAGAGGACAAAACAAAACTTAACTCACACATACACAAAATAAAAATAAATCCTATTAGGTGGTACATGTATAAGAAGACAGCATATAGTCATTACAAGCAGTGTAGTTAAGCCCCCCAAAAATATTGAGTGGAAAAAAAAACAACTTTTCCATATGTATTACATTCCCTAAATCCCATAACCACATTCCAAAGGTAGGTACAGTCTCCAGTTTCCAAAATTGCAATATGAGGCTTTTGGCTAATAGAGTACAAAGAGAGACAGCCTCCCCTCCTGGTTATTCCCATCAACTGTACCAAACAGAGTGATCAATGGGTCTGGGGCTAGAACTCTATCGAAGGCTTTAGATAAGTCATCAAAAATGAGAGACCAGTAAACATGTAACTTAGGACATGTCCAGAATAAGTGGGTCAACGTCCCCTCGTCCTGCTTGCACCTTTCACACAGTGGTGAGGTGTCCGGGTATATTTTATGCAGTTTTACTTTTGAGTAATGTAACCTGTGTATCACCTTAAAGTGTACAAGGTTGTGTCTGGCATTCACTGAACTGTGGTTTATATTCCTGAGAGCTTCTACCCAGTCCTCATCTGAGATTTCTGAACCAAGTTCTTGTTCCCAAGCCCTTTTAATAGTGTCTGTGGATACCTCTATGTGGGCCTGTAGCACATCATACAGTCTAGAGACCGACCCTTTTGAATGGTATGCGTCTAAGCCCAAGGTCGCCGACCTGTAGACATATTGTCGAGATTCAGCACCATGGACTGAGGAGAGTGGTCCGTAATTAGAATAGGGTGATAGGTAACCGACCCAGCTGCTGAAATGAGTTGCGAGTCCAACAAAAAATAGTCAATTCTGGAGCATGATTTATGAACTGATGAAAAGAAAGAATAATCCCTATCTGTTGGGTGTGTCAGCTGACTATCTACAGTTCCAGCTGACTATCTTTATTCCACCTGGTCTACTCTGTGCTCGGTCACTATGTGGCATTTCTTATTTTAGAGCAAATTGTTGCTGTCAGACAAAGCCCAAAAGAAAAACGTCCCGCCATGCGGGAACTTGTCATGCAACCTGTATTAATACATGTGAACATAAAACACAGACCCCATCTCCCCTCCCGTCCCTTTACTGAGTGACTTCCCCAAACGAAGCACTCCTTGTGTCACGTCCTGACCTTAGTTCCTTTTTTATGTTTCGATTTTGGTTTGGTCAAGGCGTGAGTTGCGGTGGGCATTCTATGTTTTGTATTTCTGTGTTTGGCCTGGTATGGTTCCCAATCAGAGGCAGCTGTCTATCGTTGTCTCTGATTGAGAACCATACTTAGGTAGCCTGTTCCCACCTGTGTTTGTGGGTAGTTGTTTTCTGTTTTGTGTATTGCACCTTGCAGAACTGTTCGTTTGTTGTTCTTGTTCAAGGGTTTGTATTTATTAAACGCATTATGAATACTTACCACGCTGCACCTTGGTCCTCTTCTCCTTCTCCCGACGACAATCGTTACACCTTGACTAACACACAAACCTTCGGGTGTCGAGACATACAGCTTGAACTAACTCGTCATCTATAGATGCTCCGCATATAAACTAATATTAAATAACACTTAACTCTGACCTTAGGGGGTGAGTGGTGCTAAAACATGATAGGCTAAATAATGCTATATAAGCCACAACATCTCAACCATCATATAAGTCCCAATTTCTGATCTTCTGATAGAAAAGATATAGGCAGTAAATTCAAACACGTTCCTGGCCTGTATTTGGTCATTTGGCCGGTTGACACAGCCGTTCTGTATCCCCAGCCAGGGAACTTGCTTGACAAGAACAGATCGGCCTCTTTTGGGTTGTCAAACGTATGTGTTGATCCCTCGACTGTCACCTTAAACTGGGCTGGGAAGAGGAATCCATATCGGATGTTGGCCGCCCTGCATTTGTTGCGTACCTCATCATACTCTTTCCGTTGGTTCCTCACCTCCAAGGTAAGATCTGGGTAGAAAGACACCCTGTCTCCATTGTAGTTAAGGGGGAACTTTTGACTAGCCAGCTTGAGGATGAGATCCCTGATCTGGGGATAGTGCAGCTGTGCAATTAATCAAATCAAATGTATTTATAAAGCCCTTCTTACATCAGCTGATATATCAAAGTGCTGTATAGAAACCCAGCCTAAAACCCCAAACAGCAAGCAATGCAGGTGTAGAAGCACGGTGGCTAGGAAAAACTCCCTAGAAAGGCCAACACCTAGGAAGAAACCTAGTGAGAAACCAGGCTATGAGGGGTGGCCAGTCCTCTTCTGGCTGTGCCGGGTGGAGATTATAACAGAACATGGCCAAGATGTTCAAATGTTCATAAATGACCACCATGGTCAAATAATAATAATCACAGTAGTTGTCGAGGGTGCAACAAGTCAGCACCTCAGGAGTAAATGTCAGTTGGCTTTTCATAGCCGATCATTGAGAGTATCTCTACCGCTCCTGCTGTCTCTAGAGAGTTGAAAACAGCAGGTCTGGGACAGGTAGCACGTCCGGTGAACAGGTCAGGGTTCCATAGCCGCAGGCATAACAGTTGAAACTGGAGCAGCAGCACAGCCAGGTGGACTGGGGACTGCAAGGAGTCATCATGCCAGGTAGTCCTGAGGCATGGTCCTAGGGTTCAGGTCATCAGAGAGAGGGAAAGAAAGAGAGAAAGAGAATTAGAGAGAGCATACTTAAATTCACACAGGACACCGGAAAGGACAGGAGAAGTACTCCAGATATAACAGACTGACCCTAGCCCCCCGACACATAAACTACTGCAGCATAAATACTGGAGGCTGAGACAGGAGGGGTCAGGAGACACTGTGGCCCCATCCGATGATACCCCCGGACAGGGCCAAACAGGCAGGATATAACCCCACCCACTTTGCCAAAGCACAGCCCCCACACCACAAGAGAGATATCTTCAACCACCAACTTACCATCCCGAGATAAGGCCGAGTATAGCCCACAAAGATCTCCGCCAAGGCACAACCCAAGGGGGGCTCCAACCCAGCCGACTTCCCGAATGGCCTAGGTGGCGCGCCCTTGGCCGGCTTCGTTGCCTGTGATCTGTGTGCGTGGTCGATCATTAGGGCCGTTTTGAAGTGTTCACTCACCAGCAATGCCGTATCAGCTCCAGGACGAATTCAGTAGGTTTCCCTTTTTCAGTGTCCTCCTGGATCCCAAATATTCGGATGTTCTGGCATCTTGAATGCGACTCAAGCATTTCCAATCAGGCTTTCAGGGTTTTGTTGTCATTTTTAAACGTTGCGCACTGTTTCTCTATATCCTGTAGCCTGGCCTCGTGATCGACTGTCGTCTGCTCAACCTCATGCACTCTTCCCTTAGTTGCCTTCACAGTTTCAGTCAAAGTCCCAATACTCTTTGAGATATCAGCCAACCTTATGTCCACCTTCTTGCATAGTGAGTTTATGGCAGCCAGTATGTCACATTGAGTAGGATCTGTGGGGAACTCTTTGGAGCTAGCATCTTCAGCTAACTCCTTGTGGGTCGGCGATGTTGAAATTGCTTCGTTGTCTATCTCATTCAAATGATCTTGTTTAGCGCCCCCTTTTTTGTTGCCTTTTCCCTTTGTCATATTGCAAGACAATGTTTGAAGTTATAGGTTGTGAGAGGTTAAGATAAATATTAATTTGTTTCAAAATAGAGCGGAGCTCTAGCAAAGCACGTCTACTCCATAGCACGCTCTCTAGCGTCCCCATCCTGGCTAGCTTTTGATGGGGGTTCCGGGTTCTTAAGTATAAAAATAGCAGATCCGTACCACATTGGGTGAGGCGGGTTGCAGGAGAGTATATTCAGTCCATAGATGGAAAGTGATATTAAAATATATACGAAAAAAACTAGGTTTACACGGGACAGGAAGGGACAAGACAAAAACACACGTCCGACTGCTACACCATCTTGGAATCAAGATCAAGATCCATCATTGATCCATCGTGATTTATATATATTTTCACACTATGAGGTTGGATAAATACTGTAAAATTGTGGAAATGATGATAATGCCCTTTCAGGTTAAGAGCTGTTTGAAAAGATGTTTAGGCCTTCCATGGTGACATCCCCATGCAGTAAGTAGTGAGTTAACAACCCAACAAAAAAGTGAGTTCTCAACCTCTCTGCCAATTACAGCTAGTTTGCACTTTCCCCTCCCCACTCAGACCACTCCCAGACAGTCTTAGCAAAATTCTTGCTTGAGAAATTGCCCTTTGCTAAGAATATATTTTTGTTTATTTTTGACTATTTTAACGGAAAACAATCACAGTAAAGTATTTAATTATTAACTAGAAATTATTTGATATTGAGATAAAAATGGCTGCATTGGATCAGTGAGCTAGTTTAGGTAGTTTAGTGTCTTTACTGAGAGTACTGTCATAACTCTCCTGTGATGATCTGAAGGATCAGGTTACAGAGGGTCTGCTCTACAGCGTGCTCTCTCTCGCAGAGGGGAATGTCATGACTCTCCTGTGACGATCTGAAGGATCAGGTTACAGAGGGTCTGCTCTACAGCGTGCTCTCTCTCGCAGAGGGGAATGTCATGACTCTCCTGTGACGATCTGAAGGATCAGGTTACAGAGGGTCTGCTCTACAGCGTGCTCTCTCTCGCAGAGGGGAATGTCATGACTCTCCTGTGATGATCTGAAGGATCAGGTTACAGAGGGTCTGCTCTACAGCGTGCTCTCTCTCGCAGAGGGGGAGAGCGGGAAGTCGGCTGTTTTATGGTGGTTGTAAAATATGCTGCCTCTATGCTCTGTAGTGTTCAAGGTTGGAATATAAACTGTGGAACACAGAGAGACACTTGGACATCAAAAGTTTGAATAATTTTTGAGAATGTGGGAGTGGTCCCTGGACACTTAAGGGACAGTCATGTCGAGTGTGTTTAATTTGGTGATCTCATGAAGGACAGGAAACACACATTACTGTGTCTCTGGTTGTGTCCACTTCTCCATTATGGGGTTTACATCTAAATGTTGTGAAACGTATATGATTACATAAGAAACTATTTGTGAAAAGATTAAATGTGGTGTTAGTCTTCTAAATGAGTGTCGTGTCTTTGGCTATGCCGGATTAATTGCTATGACATGCTATTCTATAAAATACGTTCTCCGTAATTAATATCACCTGATTGAGCTAATCAGGTAAATGTAATTAACTAGAGAGTCGGGCACCACAAAATAATATTTATAGAGCTGTTATCTTCCGAATAAACTCTTAAAGATTTAGCAATATTTTACATCAATAGCAGTCAACATTAACAGTCTCATATTCTGAAAGTTGTAAATTCTTGGTTATCTGCAAGAATCCTGGCTAACAAGTTGAATCAGCAATACAAAACTGGGTTTAATTATTTATTTACTAAATACCTAACTAATCACACAGAATAACATATACAAAGAATTAATTATACCGGGATAATTCTTTACTTCATAGGAAACGTCCCTAGCGGGCGGAACAGATATGACAGCTTGTTACACAAAGGAAAAAGGGCTGGGTTTGAGTGAAAGAGCGGGAAGACTGAGGAACAATGGGAAGAAGCTGTGCTATCGTAAATACAGTATCTTATGCATTCTAAATGACCGCCCATTTGGAAAAGGAAAATGCAATAAATATTTACTCTGAGCTGCGCTTCAGTAGGTTGGTGATAGATGGAAGGCCGTGTTGCCAAACCGAGTCCTTTGTCCTTTGAAGAATGTCTCTGGTGGTCACTTGAATAAGTTGTAGTAACGTTGTTGTTTGGTAGATGGGATACTCTGTCTGTTCCTTCCTAACCTGCGTTTGCAGCTGCGGTCGCTAACTCAACGGCTAGGAGGTATCACTTCTGTCGTGAATAAGAGTTCAAAGTTCATACCATTCGCAACCAAAGCTCATGCGGATGTTGGCTCCGTTCTGTAGTCTTATCTGAACCATTCTGACATAGGATCGTCATCCTACCTCAGAAACAGAAAGTTATATTGTAGTCAAGAGCTTATATAGGAAGGAAGAGGAGGGTGTGTTTGAAAAGTTTTATAGCCTTTGTCCCTTCACAGGGGAGGGCCAATGATTGAGCAGCCCTATCTTATGAAAATCCAAATCTCACATTTTAGAAGCTAAAATCACATTTCATCCCATCACAAATAATTTCATATTCAAACATTTAAATTGAACAACAATTCCATGTGAATCTGATAACTTTGATGTGTAGACTTTCCACTATAGAGTTTATGTCATCTTACCATTGATGAGAATGTCTCAGATGACAACCGAACTGACATCATATTCATTAAGTACCACAGCATATGTTCAATTGTTCGGATTACCAGGATATAGTTCATTTCACCCCACCTACTGATGTTCCCAGAATCTCTATGTTAACCAAGGTTTTTTTTTAATGTAACCTCAGTAGGTTAGAGAAAAGAAAAGGGGGGAAGAGGTATTTATGACGGTCATAAACCTATCCACCAGGCCAACATCATGACAAGAGTATGGATTTTCATATAAAGTTTAACTAGTCAGTGGCCACGCCCCTGAGTACAGACATTTATATTGGCTTCAAGGAACGCCCCTTCTTCCACAGAGTATAAATCTACCCTTGACAAAATGTACATTTTGTGCCAAATAGACCCACAGTAAGCCGGGTGTCTCGAATGGTTAAGAAGATGAGAAAACATGAAGCGGTAGCTACATGTTGAAATGGTTGGAAACTCTGCAAGAATAAAAAATGCAAGGACGAGGTCTCCACATTGAAATGGCTAAGAAATCCATGAACTAAAGAACAATTATTCAGACTGCAGCTGTTTAAATACGTTAGTCTGGTAAACGCTTCCGATCTAAGGACATTTCCGAATGGTACTCTGAAGTACCCATTCTAACAACCTTTGATCTCTGGTGGACAAACCAGAGGCTCTCTGTCGACGGACTATACAGCAGACGGATTGGCAACCGCAGAGAGGGATAACAAAGGCAGACACTCGTAAATATATAAATTGCAATTTCTTTTCAAATGAGCGGTTGTTCATGATCAAAATATTAGCAATTTCTATGTATGTAGTGAATCCACTCTGAGTTTCCCACTCTTGAACTACCCCACCCATTTCCTTTGTCTATCAAGCCATCATGTCTTTCCTATCATGATAGTAACCAATGTATGACCTATGTGTGTGTGTATGTAATTTTGTGATTGATTAAGTTAGTAAATAAATAATTGAGACGATTTGTATATCGCTGATTCATGATTCTATGCTAGGGTTCGTGCAGACGTTCAGTAATGAGACTGATGAGGTAAAATTAATTAATAAGCAACTGTTTTGATAAGATATGAAAATATCTGAAGAGATATATTCTGAAATTGACACTCTATAAACAACCTTTTTCCCTGGTGCCCTGACTTCCTAGTTAATTAAAGTTACATGATTAGTTTAATTGCATAATTAAATTACACATAGAGTATTGATTTCATAATATACAGTCGTCACATTTAATTATAGTCAACAGTGCACTATAGGGCAGAGGGAGCCAGTCTCTCCACTACTACTACTACTACCACACGCACGCACACACACACACACACACACACACACACACACACCCACACACACACACACACACACACACACACACACACACACACACACACACACATACACACACACACACACACAAACCCACACACACGCACACACACACGCACAGGCACAGGCACATACACACAGGAACACACACGCACAGCCATAGTCTAAATCTGCCACTCCACAGGCGAGGGCCCCTACGATTTCAGAGAGCTTTTTATTAATTTGTCAATGAGTGTGTGTGTGTGTGTGTGTGTGTGTGTGTGTGTGTGTGTGTGTGTGTGTGTGTGTGTGTGTGTGTGTGTGTGTGTGTGTGTGTTGTTCGTGTCAAGCATGTGTTTCCATGAAAAATCACAAAGGGGCGCCATTGGGTTACTAAATGCCCAACGTTGCCATTCTTCAACTGCTATGTATCCGTTGCACCATTAGGGGGTGGCAGAGTCTCGTTCTAGACGATGGGGGAGGAGGGAGACAGAGAGGCGAGAGAGAGAGAGAGAGAGTCGGATGACAGACACTAATAACAAAATAGTCTGGTACTCGACTATCTATTACATGTGTTTGCTCAATGTGTAGCTTACTGTTCTCCCTTTTTCCTGACGCTCCGTTGTCTCAGTTAGGCCCTATGTCAGAGTCAGCTGATTGGAACAAAAGACTACACTGTTATTGTACACCTGTGCATGTATGGTATGGTTTGTGTTCCCCTACTCTTGTCAGTAAGGCGTGTGACCTCATAGGCCTACTCGACTTGCCCTAACCTGCAGGCTTAGGCTATTATTATACTTCTTATTTATCTCTTAAACGTATAGTCTATAATTCTAAGGAGTATAGATATTTCAATCGAGAACCGGCATTCTTAATGTATTTGGGATACATTTTATAGACCACTGTTATGTTCAAGCTGTAGGCTACTTTCTTTTATTCAAAGTTGAACGTTATTTATTACTTTTCTGACGAGAACGAACATACTGCATTAAAAGTAGCCTAGAGAAAAATAAGAGATAGAAATAGTACGTTTCCTAGTTGGCTGCAACATATTCACCCTTCTAGACAGTTTAAATAATTTGCTTGAACACATAGTGTTGTAGTCTGTTTGATTGATCGCCTCTGTCATTGCACAGTGAGAAATGATGATCATTGAAACCATTGACATAATAATGAAACTGCTGACAGAAAGCTCGTTCCCGCGTCTGGCTTTCTCGCGGGCGTCGCGGAGTAGCTGTTACCTGAATTGCACCTGCAGGCGTCACATTCACTTGTCACACACATACCCACATTCACACACGGTTCCAGTGAGCGCGCATCTCTCTCACACACACTCTCCACTCGATAGAAATCCGATTCCACGGATGTATCGCGGACGACTCCGGTGAATCGTTGTTAACGTGCGCGCCTCACACATATTAGGTCGGCTCACCCTTCTCTTCCGTGACTTTGATGGGGACTTGGACAACAGAGAGGGAAAATGCCTGTGATGAAAGGATTACTTGCGCCACAGAACACGTTTCTGGACACCATAGCCACACGGTTTGACGGCACGCGTAAGTTTGTTCTCTTTCTCTTTGATGCTTAATGGGACCTTAACCTATATCCTGTTAGGCTATTCGTTCAGTCCCAACCCGTTTGTTGCACTTGCTTTCTAAGATTTAGATTTATGGATATTGCTAAATCAATTGGTAGGAATACGGCTTTTAGTCATAATTTGTATATTTCTTCCAAAACAAGTTCATTTAGGTAGGATATATTTTGAAAAGTTATTTTTCTCTTCAAATGGAATAGCCTATGTTTGGTTGCTCATGGTGCCCAGGGCTATTTGCTATATCTGTGGTCTATGCTATAGCCTAGTTAAAATACTTGTTCAATTTGTTGGCATTTGTTGGCACAGCGCTAACCTATTGGTCGACTCGCTCTGCAAAGTTCAGCACCACGGACAGCGAATCACCCTCACTAGAATTTCCCCATTTCTACATTTTGTATTTCACCTTTATTTAACCAGGTAAGCTAGTTGAGAACAAATTCTCATTTACAACTGCGACCTGGCCAAGATAAAGCAAAGTATTGCGACACAAACAACAACACAGAGTTACGCATGGAATTAACAGTTTCTGACGGGCACCCACTCAAGTGCTCCTAAACAACAATAATTTAAGGTTACATTTCTAAACCTAGAGAATAGTTTACTTTGTAAGCAAGTTAACAAATATCCTTGTTCCAATATGACACATTTTACCAACAGTCATTAATCCTTACACAAAAACAGTTGTGATAGTGATATATTCAGACAAACACATGAAGTAAAATGAACATTTCTTATTTCCGCTCTCTGACTGCCAAGTCCCGCGGTGAAGCTCTGACAGTAGCAGTCGCATCTATCCAAATGAATTAATTGGTCGGCGGCACCTACAGGAGGTGGGCTCGCTTCCCCAGGCAGAGGCACACGCATGGCTCTTTAGAACGGCCGCTTTCTCTCTTTCTCTCGAAAAGCAACTCATTTGCAGTCACGGACCAGGGTGTTGATATAACCAACCTTTGTCTCTGAGAAGTCTGTTCGTTTAGAGTGCAGTTTAATGTTGCTTTTTCTACTGCATTAACTCTACAATTAGGCTGGGCAAGAAGTCGCCTGGTCCCAGATATGTTTCTGCTCTTGCCATCTCCTTATGGAATTGTCATACCATGTCATATTCGGACAAGGAGATGGCGCTCACTTTGGGTAGCCTAGACTAACAGGGTTAGGCCTATACTGCTGGCGTATTTATTATTATTTAGTGTGTCTCAGCATTGCTCATTTCAAGTCACCCTAATAATAACACTCAATCTTAACTGATTTACAATCTTCTTCGGTGATGCCTCCCACTTTGTCTTATTGTAATCGGTCAAAACCAGACAGGCTTATATAGGAAGCTTGCCACGGTATGTCTCCTTTTCCTGGAAGGAACCAGCTGTTTTTCATTGCTCTACTTCTGCTGTGTGAGTTGATAAATTACTCTAACTCTTATGGCGTTACCGCGGACTACAATCGTCCATACCACTTTATTCCAGACTTCATAAACAACTGGCCGGACGATTGAGTGTCACACCATGCTGCAGATATGGAGGGTAGGATAGATTTGAAGCTGTTTCGGAGGGACAGCAGGTAGCTACGTCCATGTCCCAAACGTCACCCTGTTCCTTTATTATACTGCACTATAAAGGGAATAGGGTGCCATTTGGGACGCACACAATCCCACATCTTAATGGTCCCGCTATGGAATTGAGGCTTAATAACCAATACAGTACTGCAGTGAGCTTCACTACAGCACCCCAATGAATACACCAATGTCCTTGAGCGGCAGCATCCAGGAACCTGGTAGTAACAGGGGTTCGAACTGAACAGGGGAAAAATGGAAGTAGTGGAGCCTGACCAGACAAATTGGGTCTGGTGGCTGGTGCCCTGGTCTGACCAGAGATGTGGGCCCAGATGAACAGGAAGAGGAAAGAACTGTCAACTGGCTGACATGGTTTGGATTGGCAACCATATAGAGGTCTTCATTGAAAATAATGGACTCAACCTTGTAACGATATGCGACAGGACAGGTGTCCCCTACAGGTTCTACTAAGTGTCCTCAGACTGTATGTAAACTGGTTTACACCTGGGGCTGCAGAAGATACTTGGTAAACATTGTTGTTTTCATGTCAAGACTTCCAGTTGACTCTAATAGTTCAAACTTCAGTTTGTTGATTTTGAGACAAAACCTGCCAACTGAGGATCTGACTCAGGATCTGAAATGACCACACGTGCGTGTGTGTGCATGTGTGTGTGTGTGTGTGTGAGCACACAAAATTGGAACCGGGGGACATTGAAAAGGCCATCTCATGAATAGAGCCCTCTCCATGGGTGCTAGTGCACGTCTAGCTGGTACATCATAAGAAAATATCAACGATCATGTGACATCATGATCATCATCCAGTGAAGTTTTGGGATATGTTATGTCATTTCAGTTACAAGTCATTTCTCACTTTTGCAATGTGGAATACACTGACTCACATTCAGACCTAGCTTAAACATGGGAGACACTGTACAATAGGACTACACACTGTGTACAATAGGACTACACACTGTGTACAATAGGCCTACACACTGTGTACAATAGGCCTACACACTGTGTACAATAGGCCTACACACTGTGTACAATAGGCCTACACACTGTGTACAATAGTGTCACGCCCTGACCATAGAGAGCTTTTTATGTCTCTATTTTGGTTTGGTCAGGGTGTGATTTGGGTGGGCATTTTATGTCCTTTTTCTATGTTTTGTATTTCTTTGTTTTGGCCGGGTGTGGTTCTCAATCAGGGACAGCTGTCTATCGTTGTCTCTGATTGGGAACCAAACTTAGGTAGCTTTTTCCCACATGTGTTTTGTGGGTAGTTATTTTCTGTTTAGTCTCTGTTACCTGACAGAACTGTTCGCTTTTCGTTTTGTTACTTTTGTGTGTACTTTTTTGTGTTTGTGTGGGTGTGTGTGTGTGTGTCTTTACGTGTGTGTTTTATGAGAAGAGAGCAGGCACGCCCCATCCATTGATTAACTTTTCTTTAAAGAAACTCTCTAATTGAGCCGTTGGAAGATTCGCCGGAGGATTAGAGGAGGACAGTAAATGAGTGTTTAAAGCTGGCGCAGGTCTGGCACAGGTCTGGCTCAGGTCTGGCTCAGGTCTGGCTCAGGTCTGGCACAGGTCTGGCACAGGTCTGGCTCAGGTCTGGCACAGGTCTGGCTCAGGTCTGGCACAGGTCTGGCTCAGGTCTGGCACAGGTCTGGCTCAGGTCTGGCACAGGTCTGGCTCAGGTCTGGCTCAGGTCTGGCACACGTCTGGCTCAGGTCTGGCACAGGTCTGGCTCAGGTCTGGCACAGGTCTGGCTCAGGTCTGGCACAGGTCTGGCTCAGGTCTGGCTCAGGTCTGGCACACGTCTGGCTCAGGTCTGGCACAGGTCTGGCTCAGGTCTGGCTCAGGTCTGGCACAGTTCTGGCCTAGGTCTGGCACAGGTCTGGCTCAGTTCTTGCTCAGGTCTGGCTCAGTTCTGGCTCATGCTTTGCGAGAAGAACGATTCCCTAATAATCCTGTTTACATGGACACATCTGAAATCAGGCTACCTGGTGGGACTTTTGATAAAGCCATAAAATCGTCAATCAAACTAAATGTTCTACCACAGTGACCGTGTTGTTTTTGCGAAGTCTATTTTGATTGTGTGTTCTGACAGTTTGTATAAGAAAACTATTTATAAAATGCATACTGTCAGTTTTTCCAAGCTCACTTCACTCATAAAAGGGAGGCTTGCGCTAACGGTGCTGGCACATGTGCAGATCAAAGACACCGCTGGAACGCCGACTGTTTCAAATGAAATGTCGTAATAATTAGAAAGATTGATCAGAATACCACGTGTTCTAATCGGCGTATTCTTACTTCGATGTTGACCTTGTTTTGACCTTGACCGTGTTTACATGACTAATGCCGTACACATCCTGCTGCCATAATCAGTTTAATATCGAATTATTAGTGTGCATGTAAACATACTCATAGAGATCACAGTGGTTCACCTCTCTGTGAAGTGGAACGGTACTGTGTGATCTTATGACTGCATCCCAAATGAAACCCTATTCCCTTTATAGTGCTCTACTTTTGACCAGAGCTGTATGGTCCCTGGTCAAAAGTAGTGCATTATATAGTGAATAGGGTACCATTTGAGATGCAACCTATGTCTCTAAGTATTGACCTCTGACCTCATGATGACTTTCTGAGGTAATTATGAAGTTTGAAAACTTTAAAACAATCTTCTCAGTGGTATCCTTCAAGTGGAGGCTGGTGGGAGGAGGTATAGGAGGACGGGCTCATTGTAATGGCTGGAATGGAGTAAATGTAGCAGAGTCAAACATATGGTTTCCATGTTTGATGTGTTCAATACCGTTCCATATACTCCATTCCAGCCATTCAGCCCGTCCAGCCCGTCCTCCTATAGTGCCTACCACCAGCCTCCTCTGTATTCTTCCCACTTTAATGTGATTAGTTTGACCCAAGTCACACGTTGAAACACTATGAATGAACATTACGTTGTTATTACACACTTCTTACACTTTTATTGCTTTATGTATATGAAAGACACCTAGGATGGTGACGACACAAGTGACACAAGTCAGTGCAATGGCAGTAAGAAACGACATGGCTAAAAGAAGGCTGTCAAGGAGACACCCTCAGGAGACACTGTCAGTACCCAGCCATTGGCCTCATTCTAAGGTTACAATAGAGTATGGCAACTGAACATTTAAATGGGGAGTCTCTTCTGTTTGTTCAAGGAACTTCAGGAAGTTCCATAGAAATGTGGCTTCTTCCTAGAGCTCTGGAGTCCTGTCGGTCGCCGTGGACATTCCGCTTCGGTAACGAGCCTAATTAGTGCAATTCGGAATCCTAATCATCACCTCTAATGGAGTGTTGAAAATTATCATCAAATGGGGTTTCACTAACGCAAGTCTGGGCCGAGACCCACTCAGCCATTTTTAGACTTTATTAATTGTTCACGAGGGGAATAGAGAGAAGGAGAGAGAGCTGGAGAAGGGGATAATGAGAAAGACAGATAGGGGGGGAAGGAGATAATTAGAAAGAGAGAGAAGGGGGGAAGACAGGGAAAGAAAATGGATTCAAAATAGGGGGAATGGATTCGATAGGTAGTGAGAGTGAGGAGAGAGGGAGGTTCTGAGGAGGCAGAGAGGAAGTCAGATAGTCATAGAGACGGGAGAGAGGGAGGTTCTGAGGAGGCAGAGAGGAAGTCAGATAGTCATAGAGACGGGAGAGAGGGAGGTTCTGATGAGGCAGAGAGGAAGTCAGATAGTCATAGAGACGGGAGAGAGGGAGGTTCTGATGAGGCAGAGAGGAAGTCAGATAGTCATAGAGACGGGAGAGAGGGAGGTTCTGAGGAGGCAGAGAGGAAGTCAGATAGTCATAGAGACGGGAGAGAGGGAGGTTCTGAGGAGGCAGAGAGGAAGTCAGATAGTCATAGAGACGGGAGAGAGGGAGGTTCTGAGGAGGCAGAGAGGAAGTCAGATAGTCATAGAGACGGGAGAGAGGGAGGTTCTGAGGAGGCAGAGAGGAAGTCAGATAGTCATAGAGACGGGAGAGAGGGAGGTTCTGATGAGGCAGAGAGGAAGTCAGATAGTCATAGAGACGGGAGAGAGGGAGGTTCTGAGGAGGCAGAGAGGAAGTCAGATAGTCATAGAGACGGGAGAGAGGGAGGTTCTGATGAGGCAGAGAGGAAGTCAGATAGTCATAGAGACGGGAGAGAGGGAGGTTCTGATGAGGCAGAGAGGAAGTCAGATAGTCATAGAGACGGGAGAGAGGGAGGTTCTGATGAGGCAGAGAGGAAGTCAGATAGTCATAGAGACGGGAGAGAGGGAGGTTCTGATGAGGCAGAGAGGAAGTCAGATAGTCATAGAGACGGGAGAGAGGGAGGTTCTGATGAGGCAGAGAGGAAGTCAGATAGTCATAGAGACGGGAGAGAGGGAGGTTCTGATGAGGCAGAGAGGAAGTCAGATAGTCATAGAGACGGGAGAGAGGGAGGTTCTGATGAGGCAGAGAGGAAGTCAGATAGTCATAGAGACGGGAGAGAGGGAGGTTCTGATGAGGCAGAGAGGAAGTCAGATAGTCATAGAGACGGGAGAGAGGGAGGTTCTGATGAGGCAGAGAGGAAGTCAGATAGTCATAGAGACGGGAGAGAGGGAGGTTCTGATGAGGCAGAGAGGAAGTCAGATAGTCATAGAGACGGGAGAGAGGGAGGCTCTGATGAGGCAGAGAGGAAGTCAGATAGTCATAGAGACGGGAGAGAGGGAGGTTCTGATGAGGCAGAGAGGAAGTCAGATAGTCATAGAGACGGGAGAGAGGGAGGTTCTGATGAGGCAGAGAGGAAGTCAGATAGTCATAGAGACGGGAGAGAGGGAGGTTCTGATGAGGCAGAGAGGAAGTCAGATAGTCATAGAGATGGGAGAGAGGGGAATCCAGAGAGAGAAAGAGTGAGAGAAACAGAGAGAGATAGGCAACTTCCTTACAAATGACAGGAATTGATCAAATGTAATGTTTCTAGTGATATGAGCCAGTGGGATTTGGTGATAGAGTGGAAAGCTACAGTATGATTAAAGCTGAGGTGTTGTCTAATGATTTGCACTCTTCAGTTACTCAGCATGAGAGGATTCTAGTTGAAAGAGCTGTGTGTGTATGTGTGCATATTTTTGATTGTGTTATCGTATCTCCCTCAAGATAGATGTTGTACTGTGATAATGGATTAGTGGAGAGAGGATTGTGTTATCGTATCTCCCTCAAGATAGATGTTGTACTGTGATAATGGATTAGTGGAGAGAGGATTGTGTTATCGCATCTCCCTCAAGATAGATGTTGTACTGTGATAATGGATTAGTGGAGAGATTATTGTGTTATCGTATCTCCCTCAAGATAGATGTTGTACTGTGATAATGGATTAGTGGAGAGGATTGTGTTATCGCCTCTCCCTCAAGATAGATTTTGTACTGTGATAATGGATTAGTGGAGAGAGGATTGTGTTATCGCATCTCCCTCAAGATAGATTTTGTACTGTGATAATGGATTAGTGGAGAGAAGATTGTGTTATCGCATCTCCCTCAAGATAGATTTTGTACTGTGATAATGGATTAGTGGAGAGATGATTGTGTTATCGTATCTCCCTCAAGATAGATGTTGTACTGTGATGATGGATTAGTGGAGAGATGATTGTGTTATCGTATCTCCCTCAAGATAGATGTTGTACTGTGATAATGGATTAGTGGAGAGGATTGTGTTATCGCCTCTCCCTCAAGATAGATTTTGTACCTCCCTCAAAATAGATTTTGTACTGTGATGATGGATTAGTGGAGAGAGGATTGTGTTATCGCATCTCCCTCAAGATAGATTTTGTACTGTGATGATGGATTAGTGGAGAGATGATTGTGTTATCGTATCTCCCTCAAGATAGATGTTGTACTGTGATGATGGATTAGTGGAGAGAGGATTGTGTTATCGCATCACCCTCAAGATAGATTTTGTACTGTGATAATGGATTAGTGGAGAGAGGATTGTGTTATCGCATCTCCCTCAAGATAGATTTTGTACTGTGATAATGGATTAGTGGAGAGAGGATTGTGTTATCGCATCTCCCTCAAGATATATTTTGTACTGTGATAATGGATTCGTTGAGAGAGGATTGTGTTATCGCATCTCCCTCAAGATAGATTTTGTACTGTGATAATGGATTAGTGGAGAGAGGATTGTGTTATCGCATCTCCCTCAAGATAGATGTTGTACTGTGATAATGGATTAGTGGAGAGAGGATTGTGTTATCGCATCTCCCTCAAGATAGATTTTGTACTGTGATAATGGATTAGTGGAGAGAGGATTGTGTTATCACATCTCCCTCAAGATAGATTTTGTACTGTGATAATGGATTAGTGGAGAGAGGATTGTGTTATCGTATCTCCCTCAAGATAGATGTTGTACTGTGATAATGGATTAATGAAGATGACTGTGTTATCGTATCTCCCTCAAGATAGATGTTGTACTGTGATAATGGATTAGTGGAGATGATTGTGTTATCGCATCTCCCTCAAGATAGATTTTGTACTGTGATAATGGATTAGTGGAGAGAGGATTGTGTTATCGCATCTCCCTCAAGATAGATGTTGTACTGTGATAATGGATTAGTGGAGAGAGGATTGTGTTATCGCATCTCCCTCAAGATAGATTTTGTACTGTGATAATGGATTAGTGGAGAGAGGATTGTGTTATCGCATCTCCCTCAAGATAGATGTTGTACTGTGATAATGGATTAGTGGAGAGAGGATTGTGTTATCGCATCTCCCTCAAGATAGATTTTGTACTGTGATAATGGATTAGTGGAGAGAGGATTGTGTTATCGTATCTCCCTCAAGATAGATGTTGTACTGTGATAATGGATTCATGAAGAGAGGATTGAAATCATCATGCATAGGGATGATCACCTGATCAGCTGGAAATGAGTAAGCTACCCTCCAGAATGTCTGTACTAACATTGATTACCCTGATTAGCTTTGATTATCATTAATATTGATTACCCTGGTTCACTTTGTGTGACTGTAATAGAATCAACTGTTGTTTCTGTTTGACTGTAGCCTTGGTTACCTTGGTGTGACTGTGAGCTTGGTTACTTTGGTTCGACTGTAGCCTTGGTTAACTGCTGTGACTGTAACCGAGGTTACTTTGGTTTGACTGTAGCCTTGGTTAACTGCTGTGACTGTAACCGAGGTTACTTTGGTTTGACTGTAGCCTTGGTTAACTGCTGTGACTGTGAGCTTGGTTACTTTGGTTTGACTGTAGCCTTGGTTAACTGGTGTGACTGTGAGCTTGGTTACTTTGGTTTGACTGTAGCCTTGGTTACCTTGGTGTGACTGTGAGCTTGGTTACTTTGGTTTGACTGTAGCCTTGGTTACCTTGGTGTGACTGTGAGCTTGGTTACTTTGGTTTGACTGTAGCCTTGGTTAACTGGTGTGACTGTGAGCTTGGTTACTTTGGTTTGACTGTAGCCTTGGCTAACTGGTGTGACTGTGAGCTTGGTTACTTTGGTTTGACTGTAGCCTTGGTTACCTTGGTGTGACTGTGAGCTTGCTTACTTTGGTTTGACTGTAGCCTTGGTTAACTGGTGTGACTGTGAGCTTGGTTACTTTGGTTTGACTGTAGCCTTGGTTAACTGCTGTGACTGTGAGCTTGGTTACTTTGGTTTGACTGCAGCCTTGGTTAACTGGTGTGACTGTAACCAAGGTTACTTTGTTTGACCTCGCCTAACACCGCTAGTGTGCTCTGTCTTTTGCTCAGATAGATGAATGTGATGGAAGCCTCCAGAACATCTTCTCCTCCTCTCCTCTATTTCCACTCCCTCAGTTTAGACCTCTCTCTCCTTTCCCTCCCTCTCTCCTCTTGTCCATCCATTCATCTCTCCCTACAGCTCTCTTTGTCCTTCTGTCTCTCACTGTCATTCTCTCCTTCTCTCCATTTCGCTATCTATCCCTCTCTACCCCAGACTCGTTCACCTCACAAATCACAAGCATTCTGTAAATAGCTGAGGTATTTGGTGTTCAGGATGGGATAGGGGTGTCAAGGAGGGGTGTGTGTGTGTGTATGTATCTGAGTTTCTGTGTGTGTGTTATAAAACTAAAATCTGGGGCAGAGTGGAGTAGAATGTGGTTGAGAACCCCCCCATCTTGTTCAGAAGAGTATTGGGAGCGAGGTACTGTATACCTGATGCTGTGCTTTGTAACTCAGATTCCCTTGTCCTGACCCACCTAGCAGTGAGCTGAGGAATGACTTTGGACCTGGGATATGACATGTGTGTTTGTGACTGTGTGTGTGACTGTGTGTGTGTGTGTGACTGTGTGTGTGTGTGTGACTGTGTGTGTGTGTGTCTGTACGGGGGATCTCCTTTTAGCACAAGGCAGACTGCTTGTTTCTATTTTTCTCTCTAGGAGAACATGTCCCTGAGCTCGGGTATAGGATCAATTTAACCTGACCTCTTTCCTAAGCGTGTTTTCTTGACAAATTGGACAAAATCATTGCATATTGCTATGCAAAATGTCAGAATTGCTGTAGCTAAATCAAGCATTTTTGCCTGCAAATATCACACCAAATGTCACGAACGGTGTTGTAAGAATCGGACCAAAATGCAGCGTGGTTTGGTTTCATCATCATCATTATTACGTGAACCGGCAAAAAACAATAAAGAACAAAACGAGCATGAAGCTATGCAGTGCTAAACGCAACTATACACAAACAAGATCCCACAACCAACAGGTGGGAAAGGCTGCCTAAGTATGATCCCCAATCAGAGACAACGATAGACAGCTGCCTCTGATTGGGAACCATACCAGGCCAACCTAGAAATAAAGAAACTCGAATGCCCACCCTAGTCACACCCCGACCTAACCCAAAATAGAGAATACAGGATCTCTAAGGTCAGGGCGTGACACCAAATCGCTGGGAAATCCTGCAGGGATCAGAATAAGGTGCTGTTTGAGACGCAAAATGGGTGGAGGTGATGAGGGGGTGTGGCCGCAAGCATTCAGTTGGGGATTCCTCTGTCCTCTCTTCTCTCTTCTCCTTCTAATCTATCCATCTCCACTTGGACATCTTAGACCTTCCTCTCCTTTTCCACCCTTGTTTTCATCTTTTTCGATACCTCTTTTATTTCTCTGTCAGCGTTTTAGTTCTTCTTCCCCTTCATCCTTAATTAACTTTCTCATTCTATCTCATTCTCTATTCCTCTTTTAAATCTCTTCTCTCAACTTTCCATATCCCCTTCCTCCCTCTTTTGGTCCTTCTTCTACATACTGTATTTCCTCTCCTTACCTTACTCTCCGTCTTTTTCCCTCAATTCTGTCTCTGTTCCTCCCTTCGTCTCGCGCTCTCTCTCTCTCTCTCTCTCTCCCTCCCTCTTTCCTTCCCTGTGGGGACTCTCACTCAGCTGTCAGATAGAGTGTGATGATCTATTGGCTGTTACACTTGAGCAATTAGGCAAAGAGATCCAGAACACAGACAGAGAGAGAGAGAGAGAGAGAGAGAGAGGTTAAGAGAGAAAGAGAGAGTCAGACACAGAGAGGGAGAGGAGGAAGAGAGACCGAGAACGTGGAACGGAGGATGGGAAGAGAGAGAAAGGGGGAGAGAGAGAGCGAGAGAGCGAGGGGGTGAGGGAGAGCGAGAGGGAGAGGATGAGAAGGTGAGGGGTGGACGGTACAAAGACATATGGAATTTTGGGATTGACAGGTAAGGAGAAGATAGGAAAGGTGGAAAGCAGGGAGAAGAAGATGGTGGAGAGGAGGGAGGAAAACATGGTGAAGAGGAGGGAGGAGAAGATGGTGAAGAGGAGGGAGGAGAACATGGTGAAGAGGAGGGAGGAGAACATGGTGAAGAGGAGGGAGGAGAACATGGTGAAGGGGAGGGAGGAGAACATGGAGGAGGAGGGAGGAAAACATGGTGAAGAGGAGGGAGGAGAAGATGGAGGAGGAGGGAGAAAACATGGTGAAGAGGAGGGAGGAGAAGATGGTGAAGAGGAGGGAGGAGAACATGGTGAAGGGGAGGGAGGAGAACATGGAGGAGGAGGGAGGAAAACATGGTGAAGAGGAGGGAGGAGAAGATGGAGGAGGAGGGAGGAAAACATGGTGAAGAGGAGGGAGGAGAAGATGATGGTGAAGAGGAGGGAGGAGAACATGGTGAAGAGGAGGGAGGAGAAGATGGTGAAGAGGAGGGAGGAGAAGATGGTGAAGAGGAGGGAGGAGAACATGGAGGAGGAGGGGAGGAGGGAGGAAAACATGGTGAAGAGGAGGGAGTAAAACATGGTGAAGAGGAGGGAGGAGAAGATGGTGAAGAGGAGGGAGGAGAAAATGGAGAAGGAGGGAGGAGAACATGGTGAAGGGGAGGGAGGAAAACATGGTGAAGAGGAGGGAGGAGAACATGGAGGAGGAGGGAGGAGAACATGGAGGAGGAGGGAGGAAAACATGGTGAATGGGAGGGAGGAGAATATGGTGAAGAGAAGGGAGGAGAGGATGGTGAAGAGGAGGAGGGAGGAGAAGATGGTGAAGAGGAGTAGGGAGGAGAAGGAGGGAGGAGAATATGGTGAAGCGGAGGGAGGAGAAGATGGTGAAGAGGAGGAGGGAGGAGAACATGGAGAAGAAGGGAGGAGAATATGGTGAAGAGGAGGGAGGAGAAGATGGTGAAGAGGAGGAGGGAGGAGAACATGGAGAAGGAGGGAGGAGAATATGGTGAAGAGGAGGGAGGAGAATATGGTGAAGAGGAGGGAGGAAAACATGGCGAAGAGGAGGGAGGAAAAGATGGTGAAGAGGAGGGAGGAAAACATGGTGAGGAGGAGGGAGGAGAACATGGTGAAGACGAGGGAGGAGAACATGGAGGAGGAGGGAGGAGAACATGGAGGAGGATTGAGGAGAATATGGTGAAGAGAAGGGAGGAGAAGATGGTGAAGAGGAGGAGGGAGGAGAAGATGGTGAAGAGGAAGAGGGAGGAGAAGGAGGGAGGAGAATATGGTGAAGCGGCGGGAGGAGAAGATGGTGAAGAGGAGGAGGGAGGAGAACATGGAGAAGAAGGGAGGATAATATGGTGAAGAGGAGGGAGGGGAAGATGGTGAAGAGGAGGAGGGAGGAGAACATGGATAAGGAGGGTAGAGAATATGGTGAAGAGGAGGGAGGAGAATATGGTGAAGAGGAGGGAGGAAAACATGGCGAAGAGGAGGGAGGAAAAGATGGTGAAGAGGAGGGAGGAAAACATGGTGAGGAGGAGGGAGGAGAACATGGTGAAGAGGAGGGAGGAGAACATGGTGAAGAGGAGGGAGGAGAACATGGAGGAGGAGGGAGGAGAACATGGAGGAGGAGGGAGGAAAACATGGTGAAGAGGAGGGAGGAGAATATGGTGAAAATGAGGGAGGAGAAGATGGTGAAGAGGAGGAGGGAGGAGAAGATGGTGAAGAGGAGGGAGGAGAATATGGTGAAGAGGAGGGAGAAGAACATGGTGAAGAGGAGGAAGGAGAACAAGGAGGAGGAGGGAGGAGAAGATGGTGAAGAGGATGGAGGAGAACATGGTGAAGTGGAGGAAGGAGAACAAGGAGGAGGAGGGAGGAGAAGATGGTGAAAAGGAGGGAGGAGAGGATGGTGAAGGGGAGGGAGGAGAAGATGGTGAAGAGGAGGTAGGAGAGGATGGTGAAGAGGAGGGAGGAGAAGATGGTGAAGAGGGGGGAGGAGAACATGATGAAGAAGAGGGAGGAGAAGATGGTGAAGAGGAGGGAGGAGAACATGGTGAAGAGGAGGGAGGAGAATATGGTGAAGAGGAGGGAGGAAAACATGGTGAAGAGGAGGGAGGATAACATGGTGAAGGGGAGGGAGGAAAACATGGTGAAGAGGAGGGAGGAGAATATGGTGAAGAGGAGGGAGGAAAACATGGTGAAGAGGAGGGAGGAGAAGATGGTGAAGGGGAGGGAGGAGAACATGGTGAAGAGGAGGGAGGAGAACATGGTGAAGAGGAGGGAGGAAAACATGGTGAAGAGGAGAGAGGGGAAGATGGTGAAGAGGAGGGAGGAGAACATGGTGAAGAGGAGGGAGGAGAACATGGAGGAGGAGGGAGGAGAACATGGAGGAGGAGGGAGGAAAACATGGTGAAGAGGAGGGAGGAGAATATGGTGAAGATGAGGGAGGAGAAGATGGTGAAGAGGAGGAGGGAGGAGAATATGGTGAAGAGGAGGGAGGAGAATATGGTGAAGAGGAGGGAGGAGAACATGGTGAAGAGGAGGAAGGAGAACAAGGAGGAGGAGGGAGGAGAAGATGGTGAAGAGGAGGGAGGAGAACATGGTGAAGTGGAGGAAGGAGAACAAGGAGGAGGAGGGAGGAGAAGATGGTGAAAAGGAGGGAGGAGAGGATGGTGAAGGGGAGGGAGGAGAAGATGGTGAAGAGGAGGTAGGAGAGGAGGGAGGAGAAGATGGTGAAGAGGGGGGAGGAGAATATGGTGAAGAGGAGGGAGGAAAACATGGTGAAGAGGAGGGAGGAGAAGATGGTGAAGGGGAGGGAGGAGAACATGGTGAAGAGGAGGGAGGAGAACATGGTGAAGAGGAGGGAGGAGAACATGGTGAAGAGGAGGGAGGAGAAGATGGTGAAGAGGAGGGAGGAGAACATGGTGAAGAGGAGGGAGGAGAACATGGAGGAGGAGGGAGGAGGAGGGAGGAAAACATGGTGAAGAGGAGGGAGGAGAATATGGTGAAGAGGAGGGAGGAGAAGATGGTGAAGAGGAGGAGGGAGGAGAAGATGGTGAAGAGGAGGAGGGAGGAGAAGGAGGGAGGAGAGTATGGTGAAGGAGGGAGGAGAATATGGTGAAGAGGAGGGAGGAGAAGATTGTGAAGAGGAGGACGGAGGAGAACATGGAGAAGGAGGGAGGAGAACATGGAGAAGGAGGGAGGAGAAGATGGTGAATTGAGAAGGGGATGGAAGAAGAGAATCGAAGGACAGGTGGAGATAGTGGACTTGAGAGGGATGAAGGATGTACAGGGCTTGAGGTAAGGTAAGGGTGGAGAGAGTACAGAGAGAAAGTAGGGCCTAATGATGGAGATATGGATGAAAGGGCAAGTGTGACAGAAGTTGGAGGGAATAAGAGGGATGGAGAGAGAGAAGAAGAGGGAGAGATGGAGGGATTCTGGGGGTTGTGAGAGGAGGAAGAGTAATTAGACAGTGAGATCCAGAACAGTAGGAGGGAGGCGGAGAGCAGCTGGGAGAAGAGATGAAGAGCAAAATGGAGGGGAGAGGAGTGATGGAGGGAGGAGGTAGAGGGGTACCAACACACACACAGCCTAAAGGAGGGGGAGAGGGGGAGAGATATAGGGGGATGGAGAGAGGGAGGGATAGAAAGGTGTAAAATAGATTATGTGGGGGAAGTGAAAGGGGGAAACCTATGGATACAGAACAGAGGCTGTTAGAGATGGAGGGAGAGGGAAGGGAAGTGAAAGGGGGAAACCTATGGATACAGAACAGAGGCTGTTAGAGATGGAGGGAGAGGGAAGGGAAGTGAAAGGGGGAAACCTATGGATACAGAACAGAGGCTGTTAGAGATGGAGGGAGAGGGAAGGGAAGTGAAAGGGGGAAACCTATGGATACAGAACAGAGGCTATAGAGATGGAGGGAGAGGGAAGGGAAGTGAAAGGGGGAAACCTATGGATACAGAACAGAGGCTGTAGAGATGGAGGGAGAGGGAAGGGAAGTGAAAGGGGGAGACCTATGGATACAGAACAGAGGCTGTAGAGATGGAGGGAGAGGGAAGGGAAGTGAAAGGGGGAGACCTATGGATACAGAACAGAGGCTGTTAGAGATGGAGGGAGAGGGAAGGGAAGTGAAAGGGGGAAACCTATGGATACAGAACAGAGGCTGTTAGAGATGGAGGGAGAGGGAAGGGAAGTGAAAGGGGGAGACCTATGGATACAGAACAGAGGGTGTAGAGATGGAGGGAGAGGGAAGGGAAGTGAAAGGGGGAAACCTATGGATACAGAACAGAGGCTGATAGAGATGGAGGGAGAGGGAAGGGAAGTGAAAGGGGGAAACCTATGGATACAGAACAGAGGCTATAGAGATGGAGGGAGAGGGAAGGGAAGTGCGTAGAGCGACTGAATGAAGGGAAAAGATTAAAAGAGAATGAAGGAGAGGAGAGATGGATTGCTAGGAGAAGTGGAGAGGAGTGTTGATGGGGGGAGGAGGTTAGAGGAGAGATGGATTGCTAGGAGAAGTGGAGAGGAGTGTTGACGGGGGGAGGAGGTTAGAGGAGAGAGATCAGTGAGGGAATTGAATGGGTGAAAGTGTAAAGTTGGGTTGAGTGAGATTACAAGTTGCTTCTGATTATTCAAAAATGTCTGCAACCCCCACTGCCCCAAATCAGTCCCGAGCCTGGATTCAATCTGGGCCATTAGAGAGCAAGACAGATCCAGGTGGGGACACCTGTGTGTCTGTGTGTGTGGCACGAACACACACACATACGCACACACGCGTGCATGCACGCACGCACACACACACACACACACACACACACACGCACGCACGCACGCACGCACGCACGCATACACACTTCGGTAAACGTCTCTTAAGGTTAAGCATCAACCTCTCCTCCTCTCAGAGGGGGACTATTGGACAGGCAGAACGGGGGGGGGGGGGAGTTAGGAATGTGGGGTCTGTCTCTGGTTCCTCACTCAGTGTCTGGAGGGTGTGTTTGTGGGCATGTGCATGTGTTTGTGTTTGCGCGTGTATTAGTGTGTGTGTGTGCGTCTGTTTGTGTGTGAGTGTGTGTGTTCAGTACATCCTCCTTACAGCAGTCCCAAGGTGCACTGCTCCCTGGCCTGTAACGCCCGGCACATTCTGCTGATGTGTGTGAGTGTGTGTGTTCAGTACATCCTCCTTACAGCAGTCCCAAGGTGCACTGCTGCCTGGCCTGTAACGCCCGGCGCATTCTGCTGATGTGTGTGAGTGTGTGTGTTCAGTACATCCTCCTGACAGCAGTCCCAAGGTGCACTGCTCCCTGGCCTGTAACGCCCGGCGCATTCTGCTGATGTGTGTGAGTGTGTGTTCAGTACATCCTCCTGACAGCAGTCCCAAGATGCACTGCTCCCTGGCCTGTAACGCCCGGCACATTCTGCTGATGTGTGTGAGTGTGTGTTCAGTACATCCTCCTGACAGCAGTCCCAAGATGCACTGCTCCCTGGCCTGTAACGCATGGCGCATTCGGCTAATGTGTGTGAGTGTGTGTGTTCAGTACATCCTCCTGACAGCAGTCCCAAGGTGCACTGCTGCCTGGCCTGTAACGCCCGGCACATTCTGCTGATGTGTGTGAGTGTGTGTGTTCAGTACATCCTCCTGACAGCAGTCCCAAGGTGCACTGCTCCCTGGCCTGTAACACCCGGCGCATTCTGCTAATGTGTGTGAGTGTGTGTGTTCAGTACATCCTCCTGACAGCAGTCCCAAGGTGCACTGCTCCCTGGCCTGTAACACCCGGCGCATTCTGCTAATGTGTGTGAGTGTGTGTGTTCAGTACATCCTCCTGACAGCAGTCCCAAGATGCACTGCTCCCTGGCCTGTAACGCATGGCGCATTCGGCTAATGTGTGTGAGTGTGTGTGTTCAGTACATCCTCCTGACAGCAGTCCCAAGGTGCACTGCTCCCTGGCCTGTAACGCCCGGCACATTCTGCTGATGTGTGTGAGTGTGTGTGTTCAGTACATCCTCCTGACAGCAGTCCCAAGGTGCACTGCTCCCTGGCCTGTAACGCCCGGCACATTCTGCTGATGTGTGTGAGTGTGTGTGTTCAGTACATCCTCCTGACAGCAGTCCCAAGGTGCACTGCTCCCTGGCCTGTAACGCCCGGCACATTCTGCTGATGTGTGTGAGTGTGTGTTCAGTACATCCTCCTGACAGCAGTCCCAAGATGCACTGCTCCCTGGCCTGTAACGCATGGCGCATTCGGCTAATGTGTGTGAGTGTGTGTGTTCAGTACATCCTCCTGACAGCAGTCCCAAGGTGCACTGCTGCCTGGCCTGTAACGCCCGGCACATTCTGCTGATGTGTGTGAGTGTGTGTGTTCAGTACATCCTCCTGACAGCAGTCCCAAGGTGCACTGCTCCCTGGCCTGTAACGCCCGGCGCATTCTGCTGATGTGTGTGAGTGTGTGTGTTCAGTACATCCTCCTGACAGCAGTCCCAAGATGCACTGCTCCCTGGCCTGTAACGCATGGCGCATTCGGCTAATGTGTGTGAGTGTGTGTGTTCAGTACATCCTCCTGACAGCAGTCCCAAGGTGCACTGCTCCCTGGCCTGTAACGCCCGGCACATTCTGCTGATGTGTGTGAGTGTGTGTGTTCAGTACATCCTCCTGACAGCAGTCCCAAGGTGCACTGCTGCCTGGCCTGTAACGCCCGGCACATTCTGCTGATGTGTGTGAGTGTGTGTGTTCAGTACATCCTCCTGACAGCAGTCCCAAGGTGCACTGCTCCCTGGCCTGTAACGCCCGGCGCATTCTGCTGATGTGTGTGAGTGTGTGTTCAGTACATCCTCCTGACAGCAGTCCCAAGATGCACTGCTCCATGGCCTGTAACGCCCGGCACATTCTGCTGATGTGTGTGAGTGTGTGTTCAGTACATCCTCCTGACAGCAGTCCCAAGATGCACTGCTCCCTGGCCTGTAACGCATGGCGCATTCGGCTAATGTGTGTGAGTGTGTGTGTTCAGTACATCCTCCTGACAGCAGTCCCAAGGTGCACTGCTCCCTGGCCTGTAACGCCCGGCACATTCTGCTGATGTGTGTGAGTGTGTGTGTTCAGTACATCCTCCTGACAGCAGTCCCAAGGTGCACTGCTGCCTGGCCTGTAACGCCCGGCGCATTCTGCTGATGTGTGTGAGTGTGTGTGTTCAGTACATCCTCCTGACAGCAGTCCCAAGATGCACTGCTCCCTGGCCTGTAACGCCCGGCACATTCTGCTGATGTGTGTGAGTGTGTGTTCAGTACATCCTCCTGACAGCAGTCCCAAGATGCACTGCTCCCTGGCCTGTAACGTATGGCGCATTCTGTTAATGTGTGTGAGTGTGTGTGTTCAGTACATCCTCCTGACAGCAGTCCCAAGGTGCACTGCTCCCTGGCCTGTAACACCCGGCGCATTCTGCTGATGTGTGTGAGTGTGTGTGTTCAGTACATCCTCCTGACAGCAGTCCCAAGGTCCACTGCTCCCTGGCCTGTAACGCCCAGCGCATTCTGCTGATGTGTGTGAGTGTGTGTGTTCAGTACATCCTCCTGACAGCAGTCCCAAGGTGCACTGCTCCCTGGCCTGTAACGCCCGGCACATTCTGCCGATGTGTGTGAGTGTGTGTGTTCAGTACATCCTCCTTAAAGCAGTCCCAAGATGCACTGCTCCCTGGCCTGTAACGCCTGGCACATTCTGTTGATGTGTGTGAGTGTGTGTTCAGTACATCCTCCTGACAGCAGTCCCAAGGTGCACTGCTCCCTGGCCTGTAACGCCCGGCACATTCTGCTGATGTGTGTGAGTGTGTGTTCAGTACATCCTCCTGACAGCAGTCCCAAGATGCACTGCTTCCTGGCCTGTAACGCCCGGAGCATTCTGCTGATGCAAGTAAAAACATAATAAAAGGTTCTCCTCAGACTGAAGACTCCCTTCAGTAAGTCAGAGAGGGTGGAAACAGCTCTGTGTGATTAATAGAATTATTACAATGGAACCTCTTCTCATTGAGGGACATGTACAAGCATTCTGGTTCTGAAGCTTCATATTTCATGTTTCCTTTGACAAAGGTTGACACGAAACATGAAACAATTACATTTCAAATCAATGGTGGGAAAAGAGATGGTTGAGGTAGCACATTTATTTTGGATGAAACAACATGAAAACAATGTCAGTTGTAATGACTAGCTATAGTAATCCTACTGAGGCTTAGATCAATGCCTTGGGGATCATGATTCATGTAACAGATTCCCATAACACTTTAGGTCATGAGGGCATAATAGCTTAATTAATAGACCTGAAGATGAATGTTATTTTTTCTCATCCTCCTCACTCTTACCTCACCCACACACCCACTCAACTTCGGTCCTCAACGTCTGTCTGCTAGTGTCTGTTCTAACTCTCAGACCAGCGTCTGTCTGTTAGTGTCTGTTCTAACTCTCAGACCAGCATCTGTCTGCTAGTGTCTGTTCTAACTCTCAGAGCAGCATCTGTCTGCCAGTGTCTGTTCTAACTCTCAGAGCAGCATCTGTCTGTTAGTGTCTGTTCTAACTCTCAGACCAGCATCTGTCTGCTAGTGTCTGTTCTAACTCTCAGACCAGCATCTGTCTGCTAGTGTCTGTTCTAACTCTTAGACCAGCGTCTGTCTGTTAGTGTCTGTTCTAACTCTCAGACCAGCATCTGTCTGCTAGTGTCTGTTCTAACTCGCAGACCAGCATCTGTCTGCTAGTGTCTGTTCTAACTCTCAGACCAGCGTCTGTCTGTTAGTGTCTGTTCTAACTCTCAGAGCAGCATCTGTCTGCTAGTGTCTGTTCTAACTCTCAGAGCAGCATCTGTCTGCTAGTGTCTGTTCTAACTCTCAGACCAGCATCTGTCTGCTAGTGTCTGTTCTAACTCTCAGACCAGCATCTGTCTGCTAGTGTCTGTTCTAACTCTCAGAGCAGCATCTGTCTGCTAGTGTCTGTTCTAACTCTCAGACCAGCATCTGTCTGCTAGTGTCTGTTCTAACTCTCAGACCAGCATCTGTCTGCTAGTGTCTGTTCTAACTCTCAGAGCAGCATCTGTCTGCTAGTGTCTGTTCTAACTCTCAGACCAGCATCTGTCTGCTAGTGTCTGTTCTAACTCTCAGAGCAGCATCTGTCTGCTAGTGTCTGTTCTAACTCTTAGACCAGCGTCTGTCTGCTAGTGTCTGTTCTAACTCTCAGACCAGCATCTGTCTGCTAGTGTCTGTTCTAACTCTCAGACCAGCATCTGTCTGCTAGTGTCTGTTCTAACTCTTAGACCAGCGTCTGTCTGCTAGTGTCTGTTCTAACTCTTAGACCAGCGTCTGTCTGCTAGTGTCTGTTCTAACTCTTAGACCAGCGTCTGTCTGCTAGTGTCTGCTTTAGATTGGGGAAACAGGTGTGTCACTCTGTGAGCAATTTGTCACGTTAATGGCTCAATTAAGCTCCAAGCAACAAGATAAAGGCTTGCATCCCAAATGACACCCTATTCCCTATATAGTGCACTACTTAGTATAGTGCACTACTACTTTGACTAGAGTCCTATGGGTGAATAGGGTGCCATTTGGGATATAGCTGAAATCAGCAGACACCCAGGCCCCTGAGGACGGGAGTTGCACAACCCTAAACAACAATATCTGCTGTGTTAGTTTCTACTCTCATACACTATCCACAGTGACCTAGACCCCCATTCTCACCCTCATAAATATGAATTACCTTGATTCCTTGTCTTTTTTTGACAAGACAACAACTTTTCCCTGCTATCGGAGTAGCCCAAATTCACATAGTTATCGGTAAAAGTGTATTCGAAATATTCCTTGTCTTACTCTTACCAGACAACAACTTTATCCTGGCCTAACTTACATCATCAGGGTTGTATTCACTAGAAACCAAAACGAAAGAAAACTGACGTAAATGAGGAGGGACTACCTGAACGTGCCAAAACGTTTTGCTACGGTTTGCACTAATGAATGCGACCCTGTATTCTTTATCTTTGATTCCACCAGACAGCAACTTCATCCTGGCTAATGCCCAGGTGTCCAAGGCCCAAGGCTTCCCCATTGTCTACTGTTCAGATGGCTTCTGTGAGCTCACAGGCTTCTCCCGCACTGAAGTCATGCAGAAGAGCTGTGCCTGTAAGTTCCTGTATGGCCCAGAGAGCAGCGAGACCATCATCCTCAGCATCGACGAAGCCCTGGACGAACGCAAGGAGTTCAAGGAAGAGATCATGTTCTACAAGAAGACAGGTAAGGAAAGGTGTGTGTGTTGAAGTCTGCTACAGTTGGACTCCACTACTCATCTCCTTCTGCACTGATCTGAAGACTCAGGACAGGTAAAAACAAAAATATGCTCTCACTTGTTCAGTCCTTTCACATCAATATTTTAGCAGCAAAATCAATAAGTCTGAATCACTTACATACCACCATCAAGATTAGTTGCTCGGATACTTTCCAGGCAAAGGTTACTTGGACACTTATTTGACATGTGCATTAAAGGTCTAATAACATGTGGAAATCTTACAGAATGGACCTTTAAGTGATGGGCAATGGGCTATTTCTGCAGTGTTCCTATTTAGACCAGTATAGATGGATGGAGGGAGGAAGGGCCCTGTGGTCATTACTTAACACACACATGAAACTTTAATAACACTCAGATCGGGTTGCATCTCTCTCTCTCTTTCTCTCTCTGTCTGTCTGTCTCCCTCCCTCTCGCACTCTCTTTATTTCTCTCTCTCCCCTCATTACCTTCTCAGATTCTCCCCATTCTCTCGCTTACTTTCCCTCTCATTCCCTCTCTCATTCTATCTCTCATTCCCTCTAAACTGAATCATGACAGGTGGAATAGTAAATGTAGGTTTCCCTCTGTCTTTGCCTGTGAGAGGGAGTGCTGCAACTGTTCATACACAACCAGAGGCAGGGTTTTCTGTGTGTTTCATGGTGAAGATCTTTCTCTTAGGGAGAAACAGAGACAATTGTGATTGAGACATTACCAGCTGGGAGATTTACAGGAAAGGGAGAGAGATAGCAACAGAGAGAGAGAGAGAGAGAGCAATCGAGCTCAGCAGGAATCTCATTTTACATACTACATACATTACATGCTATTCATATTTCATACAGTTCATTACATACTATTCATACTACATACAGTACATTACATACTATTCATACTACATACAGTACATTACATACTATTCATATTACATACAGTACATTACATACTATTCATACTACATACAGTACATTACATTACATACTCTTCATACTACATACAGTACATTATAAACTAGAGGTCGACCGATTAATCGTAATGGCCGATTAATTAGGGCCGATTTCAAGTTTTCATAACAATCGGAAATCGGTATTTTTGGACACAGATTTTTTTTTTCACCTTTATTTAATCTTTATTTAACTAGGCAAGTCAGTTAGGAACACATTCATATTTTCAATGACGGCCTAGGAACAGTGGGTTAACTGCCTCGTTCAGGGGCAGAACAACAGATTCTCACCTTGTCAGCTCGGGGGGATCCAATCTTGCAACCTTACAGTTAACTAGTCCAACGCAATAACGACCTGCCTCTTGTTGCACTCCACGAGGAGCCTGCCTGTTACGCGAATGCAGTAGGCCAAGGTAAGTTGCTAGCTAGCAATAAACTTATCTTATAAAAAACAATCAATCAATCATAATAACGAGGGAAATAAGTATTTGACCCATCTGCAAAACATGACTTAGTACATGGTGGCAAAACCCTTGTTGGCAATCACAGAGGTTAGACGTTTCTTGTAGTTGGCCACCAGGTTTGCACACATCTCAGGAGGGATTTTGTCCCACTCCTCTTTGCAGATCTTCTCCAAGTCATTAAGGTTTCGAGGCTGGCGTTTGGCAACTCGAACCTTCAGCTCCCTCCATAGATTTTCTATGGGATTAAGGTTTGGAGACTGGCTAGGCCACTCCAGGATCTTAATGTGCTTCTTCTTGAGCCACTCCTTTGTTGCCCTGGCCGTGTGTTTTGGGTCATTGTCATGCTGGAATACCCATGCACGACCCATTTTCAATGCCCTGGCTGAGGGAAGGAGGTTCCCACCCAAGATTTGACGGTACTTGGCCCAGTCCATTGTCCCTTTGATGCGGTGAAGTTGTCCTGTCCCCTTAGCAGGAAAACACTCCCAAAGCATAATGTTTCCACCTCCATGTTTGACGGTGGGGATGGTGTTCATGGGGTCATAGGCAGCATCCCTCCTCCTCCAAACACAGCGAGTTGAGTTGATGCCAAAGAACTCCATTTTGGTCTCATCTGACCACAACACTTTCACCCAGTTGTCCTCTGAATCATTCAGATGTTCATTGGAAAACTTTAGACAGGCATGTATATGTGCTTTCTTGAGCAGGGGGACCTTGCGGGCGCTGCTGGATTTCAGTCCTTCACGGCGTAGTGCATTACATTACCAATTGTTTTCTTGGTGACTCTGGTCCCAGCTGCCTTGAGATCATTGACAAGATCCTCCAGTGTAATTCTGGGCTGATTCCTCACCGTTCTCATGATCATTGCAACTCCACGAGGTGAGATCTTGCATGGAGCCCCAGGCCGAGGTAGATTGACAGTTCTTTTGTGTTTCTTCCATTTGCGAATAATCACACCAACTGTTGTCACCTTCTCACCAAGCTGCTTGGCGATGGTCTTGTAGCCCATTCCAGCCTTGTGTAGGTCTACAATCTTGTCCATGACATTAGAGAGCTCTTTGGTCTTGGAGAGTGGAGAGTTTGGAATCTGATTGATTGATTGCTTCTGTGGACAGGTGTCTTTTATACAGGTAACAAACTGAGATTAGGAGCACTCCCTTTAAGAGTGTGCGCCTAATCTCAGCTCGTTACCTGTATAAAAGACACCTGGGAGCCAGAAATCTTTACGATTGAGAGGGGGTCAAATACTTATTTCCCTCATTAAAATGCAAATCAATTTATAACATTTTTGACATGCGTTTTTCTGGATTTTTTTGTTGTTATTCTGTCTCTCACTGTTCAAATAAACCTACCATTGAAATTATAGACTGATCATTTCTTTGTCAATGGGAAAATGTACAAAATCAGCAGGGGATCAAATACTTTTTTCCCTCACTTTAAGTCTATGCTAGGTAAAGCTCCGCCTTATCACAGCTCACTGGTCACGATAACAACACCCACCCGAGGCACGCGCTCCAGCAGGTATATTTCACAGGTCATCCCCAAAGCCAACACCTACTTTGGCCACCTTTCCTTCCAGTTCTTTGCTGCCAGTGACTGGAACGAATTGCAAAAATTGCTGAAGCTGGAGATTTATATTTCCCTCACTAACTTTAAACATCAGCTATCTGAGCAGTTAACCGATCACTGCAGCTGTACATAGCCCATCTGTAAATAGCCCACCCCATCTACCTACCTCATCTCCATATTGTTTTTATTTACTTTTCTGCTCTTTTGCGCACCAGTATCCAAGATCCAAGATGGCGTAGCAGTAGGACGTGTTGTCGTGTCCCTTGTATATATCGTTTGTTTTCGTTTCGTTTTCGTTTTTTTTCTTCACATATCTTTAAAACTTTTTGCTGAACCTCAACTTCTTCTAAATACTCTCCTGCAACCCGCCTCACCCAACGTAGCTTTTTTCCTAAAGTATTTATATTTACTTCGGATCTGGAACCCCTCAACTGAAGCTAGCCAACTAGCCAACTAACTACCAGCTTCAGCAAAACATTGCTAGCGGTCTTCAGCTAACCGGTCAGCTAACCGGTCATCAGCTAACCTTTAGCTCGGAAAGCTCTCGCCAGTTCGAACAACGCGACTCTAACCAGAGCATAACGGACCTATCTATTATTTTATTTTTATTTTTCACCCCCGGATTCCCATCGCAAACGGAACATTTTGAGCTCCTGGGCTACAATATCCAGACCCACGACCGGTCCATTGATGTCACCGCATGAAGAGGAATAAACAGACTCCCCCCATCGCGACGTCCCCAAAGGCTAACTCTCTAGCCCTTGCTATCTCCTTGCTTGCAAATTCGGCCTGCTAACTACTAGCTTGTTTAGCCCGGTCCGCTAACTGCTACCGTGTTTAGCACCGTCTACTAACTGTTAGCTTGTTAGCACAGGCCTGCTAACCATCTGAATCGCCGCGTCCCAAACACTCACTGAACCCATATTTACTTTCTATCCCTTTTCGATTTTTAATTTGTTTATACCTTCCGGTAACCTGCCTCACCCAATGTGATACGGAACCGCTATTATCTTTACATTTTTAGAACACACTCAAGAACCTTCAGAAGCTAACCAGCTAACTGGCTACAAGCTATTTAGTCATTGTTAGTTTTCTAACCTGGATAACACTCGCCAGTCCAGCTTCCCTGCCCCATCCACCGCTGCCCCTTGGACACTGATCACTTGGCTACATAGCTGATGCATGCTGGACTGTCCATTAATTCACGGTAATCCATTCTGCTTGTTTATGTTTTATCTGTCGGCCCCAGCCGCACTTAGGCTCTGTGTGTAGTTAATCCGACCCTCTCTGCCTAATCAATCGCCATTCTACCTGCTGTTGTTGTGCTAGCTGATTAGCTGTTGTTGTCTCACCTACTGTTTTAGCTAGCTCTCCCAATTCAACACCTGTGATTACTGTATGCCTTGCTGTATGTCTCTCCCAAATGTCAATATGCCTAGTATACTGTTGTGCAGGTTAGTTATCATTGTTTTAGTTTACAATGGAGCCCCTAGTTCCACTCTTTATACCCCTGATACCTCCTTTGTCCCACCCCCCACACATGCGGTGACCTCACCCATTACAACCAGCATGTCCAGAGATACAACCTCTCTCATCATCACCCAGTGCCTGGGCTTACCTCCGCTGTACCCGCACCCCACCATACCCCTGTTTGCGCATTATGCCCTGAATATATTCTACCATGCCCAGAAACCTGCTCCTCTTATTCTCTGTCCCCAACGCCCTAGGCGACCAGTTTTGATAGCCTTCAGCCGCACCCTCATACTACTCCTTCTCTGTTCCGCGGGTGATGTGGAGGTAAACCCAGGCCCTGCATGTCCCCAGGCACCCTCATTTGTTGACTTCTGTGATCGAAAAAGCCTTGGTTTCATGCATGTCAACATCAGAAGCCTCCTCCCTAAGTGTGTCTTACTCACTGCTCTAGCACACTCTGCTAACCCTGATGTCCTTGCCGTGTCTGAATCCTGGCTCAGGAAGGCCACCAAAAATTCTGAGATTTCCATACCCAACTATAACATCTTCCGTCAAGATAGAACTGCCAAAGGGGGAGGAGTTGCAGTCTACTGCAGAGATAGCCTGCAAAGTAATGTCATACTCTCCAGGTCCATACCCAAACAGTTCGAACTACTAATTTTGAAAATTACTCTCTCCAGAAATAAGTCTCTCACTGTTGCCGCCTGCTACCGACCCCCCTCAGCTCCCAGCTGTGCCCTGGACACCATTTGTGAATTGATCGCCCCCCATCTAGCTTCAGAGTTTGTTCTGTTAGGTGACCTAAACTGGGATATGCTTAACACCCCGGCAGTCCTACAATCTAAGCTAGATGCCCTCAATCTCACTCAAATCATCAAGGAACCCACCAGGTACAACCCTAACTCTGTAAACAAGGGCACCCTCATTGACGTCATCCTGACCAACTGGCCCTCCAAATACACCTCCGCTGTCTACAACCAGGATCTCAGCGATCACTGCCTCATTGCCTGTATCCGCTACGGAGCCGCATTCAAACGACCACCCCTCATCACTGTCAAACGCTCCCTAAAACACTTCTGTGAGCAGGCCTTTCTAATCGACCTGGCCCGGGTATCCTGGAAGGACATTGACCTCATCCCGTCAGTTGAGGATGCCTGGTCTTTCTTTAAGAGTAACTTCCTCACCATTTTAGATAAGCATGCTCCGTTCAAAAAATGCAGAACTAAGAACAGATATAGCCCCTGGTTCACTCCAGACCTGACTGCCCTCGACCAGCACAAAAACATCCTGTGGCGGACTGCGCTAACATCGAATAGTCCCCGCGATATGCAACTGTTCAGGGAAGTCAGGAACCAATACACACAGTCAGTCAGGAAAGCTAAAGCCAACTTCTTCAGGCAGAAGTTTGCATCCTGTAGCTCCAACTCCAAAAAGTTCTGGGACACTGTGAAGTCCATGGAGAACAAGAGCACCTCCTCCCAGCTGCCCACTGCACTGAGACTAGGTAACATGGTCACCACCGATAAATCCATGATTATCGAAAACTTCAACAAGCATTTCTCAACGGCTGGCCATGCCTTCCGCCTGGCTACTCCAACCTCGGACAACAGCCCCCCCCCCCCCCCCCGCAGCTACTCGCCCAAGCCTCTCCAGGTTCTCCTTTACCCAAATCCAGATAGCAGATGTCCTGAAAGAGCTGCAAAACCTGGACCCGTACAAATCAGCTGGGCTGGACAATCTGGACCCTCTATTCCTGAAACTATCCGCCGCCATTGTCGCAACCCCTATTACCAGCCTGTTCAACCTCTCTTTCATATCGTCTGAGATCCCCAAGGATTGGAAAGCTGCCGCAGTCATCCCCCTCTTCAAAGGGGGCGACACCCTGGACCCAAACTGTTACAGACCTATATCCATCCTGCCCTGCCTATCTAAGGTCTTCGAAAGCCAAGTCAACAAACAGGTCACTGACCATCTTGAATCCCACCGTACCTTCTCCGCTGTGCAATCTGGTTTCCGAGCCGGTCACGGGTGTACCTCAGCCACGCTCAAGGTACTAAACGATATCATAACCGCCATCGATAAAAGACAGTACTGTGCAGCCGTCTTCATAGACCTTGCCAAGGCTTTCGACTCTGTCAATCACCGTATTCTTATCGGCAGACTCAGTAGCCTCGGTTTTTCGGATGACTGCCTTGCCTGGTTTACCAATTACTTTGCAGACAGAGTTCAGTGTGTCAAATCGGAGGGCATGCTGTCCGGTCCTCTGGCAGTCTCTATGGGGGTGCCACAGGGTTCAATTCTCGGGCCGACTCTTTTCTCTGTATATATCAATGATGTTTCTCATGCTGCGGGCGATTCCCTGATCCACCTCTACGCAGACGACACCATTCTATATACTTCCGGCCCGTCCTTGGACACTGTGCTATCTAACCTCCAAACGAGCTTCAATGCCATACAGCACTCCTTCCGTGGCCTCCAACTGCTCTTAAACGTTAGTAAAACCAAATGCATGCTTTTCAACCGTTCGCTGCCTGCACCCGCACGCCTGACCAGCATCACCACCCTGGATGGTTCCGACCTTGAATATGTGGACATCTATAAGTACCTAGGTGTCTGGCTAGACTCTAAACTCTCCTTCCAGACCCATATCAAACATCTCCAATCGAAAATCAAATCAAGAGTCGGCTTTCTATTCCGCAACAAAGCCTCCTTCACTCACGCCGCCAAACTTACCCTAGTAAAACTGACTATCCTACCGATCCTCGACTTCGGCGACGTCATCTACAAAATTGCTTCCAACACTCTACTCAGCAAACTGGATGCAGTTTATCACAGTGCCATCCGTTTTGTCACTAAAGCACCTTATACCACCCACCACTGCGACTTGTATGCTCTAGTCGGCTGGCCCTCGCTACATATTCGTCGCCAGACCCACTGGCTCCAGGTCATCTACAAGTCCATGCTAGGTAAAGCTCCGCCTTATCTCAGTTCACTGGTTACGATGGCAACACCCATCCGTAGCACGCGCTCCAGCAGGTGTATCTCACTGATCATCCCTAAAGCCAACACCTCATTTGGCCGCCTTTCGTTCCAGTTCTCTGCTGCCTATGACTGGAACGAATTGCAAAAATCGCTGAAGTTGGAGACTTTTATCTCCCTCACCAACTTCAAACATCTGCTATCTGAGCAGCTAACCGATCGCTGCAGCTGTACATAGTCTATTGGTAAATAGCCCACCCATTTTCACCTACCTCATCCCCATACTGTTTTTATTTATTTATTTTTATTTTTCTGCTCTTTTGCACACCAATATCTCTACCTGTACATAACCATCTGATCATTTATCACTCCAGTGTTAATCTGCATAATTGTAATTATTTGCCTACCTTCTCATGCCTTTTGCACACAATGTATATATAGACTCCCCTTTTTTCTACTGTGTTATTGACTTGTTAATTGTTTACTCCATGTGTAACTCTGTGTTGTCTGTTCACACTGCTATGCCTTATCTTGGCCAGGTCGCAGTTGCAAATGAGAACTTGTTCTCAACTAGCCTACCTGGTTAAATAAAGGTGAAATAAAAAAAATAAAAAAATAAAACTTGCAAATCTTCATCTGCTCATCTATCACTCCAGTGTTAATCTGCTAAATTGTAATAACTTCACTACTGTGGCCTATTTATTGGCTTACCATCTCACGCCATTTGCACACACTGTATATAGACTTAATTTTTTTTCTATTGTGTTATTGACTGTACTCTTGTTTATTCCATGTTTAACTCTGTGTTGTTGTTTGTGTCGCACTGCTTTGCTTTATCTTGGCCAGGTCGCAGTTGTAAATGAAAACTTGTTCTCAACTAGCCTACCTGGTTAAATAAAGGTGATTTAAAAAAATAACAAAAATAAGGTACATTACATACTATCCATACTACATACAGTACATTACATACTATTCATATTACATACAGTACATTACATACTATTCATACTACATACTGTACATTACATACTATTCATATTACATACCGTACATTACATACTATTCATATTACATAAAGTACATTACATACTATTCATACTACATACAGTACATTACATACTATTCATACTACATACAATACATTACATACTATTCATATTACATACATACTATTCATACTACATACTGTACATTACATACTATTCATACTACATACATACTATTCATACTACATACTGTACATTACATACTATTCATACTACATACAGTACATTACATACTATTCATACTACATACTGTACATTACATACTATTCATACTACATACATACTATTCATACTACATACAGTACATTACATACTATTCATACTACATACTGTACATTACATACTATTCATACTACATACTGTACATTACATACTATTCATACTACATACTGTACATTACATACTATTCATACTACATACAATACATTACATACTATTCATATTACATACATACTATTCATACTACATACTGTACATTACATACTATTCATACTACATACAGTACATTACATACTATTCATACTACATACATACATACTATTCATAGTACATACTGTACATTACATACTATTCATACTACATACAGTACATTACATACTATTCATACTACATACAGTACATTACATACTATTCATATTACATACAATACATTACATACTATTCATATTACATACAATACATGACATACTATTCATATTACATACAGTACATTACATACTATTCATATTACATACCGTACATTACATACTATTCATATTACATACTGTACATTACATACTATTCATATTACATACCGTACATTACATACTATTCATACTACATACAGTACATTACATACTATTCTTGACAGAGAGCACGTTCATAAAGTCTAAAACACACAGACTAACATATTTTATACACTTCACACATACATATGCCCACACTTACACACTAGACTACACACATATACAATATTCACCTCAATTCTCAGATTTACCATTATTTACCAAGATTGCATCATTCTTACAGAGATCCCCTGACTTAGATATTGCGGGACGGTTGAGCTAACGTAGGCTAATGCGATTAGCATGAGGTTGTAAGTAACAAGAACATTTCCCAGGACATAGACATATCTAATATTGGCAGAAATCTTAAATTCTTGTTAATCTAACTGCACTGTCCAATTTAGAGTAGCTATTACAGTGAAATAATACCATGCTATTGTTTGAGGAGAGTGCACAGTTTTGAACATGAAAAGTTATTAATAAACAAATTTGGCACATTTGTGCAGTCTTGAAACAAAATGTTGAACCGTTGGTTCATTGAATGGTTCATTGGATCAGGATTTGGTTATGTCATTTTAGGTGAAAATGGAAAAAAAGAGGCCAATCTTAAACGGTCCTTGGGACATAGTGTGCCTGGGGAATAGTGTGCAAGAACACACAGATACACCTACAGAACTCCTGCTAGGGTTTTAGGGAATGTGTGTTTGACTGCTTTCATGCATCTTTATTATACTGCACATATCTGCATGCTTCAAAGAATAATCTGTTGTCTGTATTACATAACTTGATTTGTAATGTGATTAAAATGTGTTTTGATGTGTAATGTGATTATAATGTGTTTTAATGTGTAATGTGATTAAAATGTGTTTTGATTTGTAAAGTGATTAAAATGTGTTTTGATGTGTAATGTGATTATAATGTGTTTTAATGTGTAATGTGATAATAATGTGTTTTGATTTGTAATGTGATTAAAATGTGTTTTGATTCGTAATGTGATTAAAATGTGTTTTGATGTGTAATGTGATTATAATGTGCCTTGATTTGTAATGTGATTATAATGTGCCTTGATTTGTAATGTGATTCTAATGTGTTTTGATGTGTAATGTGATTCTAATGTGTCTTGATGTGTAATGTGATTATAATGTGTTTTGATTCGTAATGTGATTAAAATGTGTTTTGATGTGTAATGTGATTATAATGTGCCTTGATTTGTAATGTGATTCTAATGTGTTTTGATGTGTAATGTGATTCTAATATGTTTTGATGTGTAATGTGATTCTAATGTGTTTTGATGTGTGATGTGATTCTAATGTGTTTTGACTGTATTAGATGTGATTATAACATGTGTTGTGCAGCGTATGATACAACGTTTTGAAGCTCTGAATCTGTATTTACATAAAAAGTCTTTAAAAAACTGCCAAGAACATTAGATCAACTAATCAGATGTTGAGCCTTATTTCAGATGATTGGTCACATGTACAGTAGCATGTCCATACTGTAGTGTGGCTCTGGGGTGAAGTTTCCCTTAGGTACAGATCTAGGATCAGCTTCCCCCAAGCCTAACCTTAACCATTACTGGGGAAAATGCTAAACTGACTCAAGATCAGCATCTAGGGGCAACTTCACCCTACTCCACTGTATGCGTATCATGTGTATAACGTGTGTGTGTGTGTGTGTGTGTGTGTGTGTGTGTGTGTGTGTGTGTGTGTGTGTGTGTGTGTGTGTGTGTGTGTGTGTGTGTGTGTGTACTGCAGCATCGTTGTTCTGGTGCCTGCTGGAAATTGTCCCCATTAAGAATGAGAAGGGAGACGTCGTGCTCTTCCTGGCTTCATATAAAGACATCACAGACACCAAGGCCAAGGCCATGCCAGAGGACAGGCGAGAAGGTCAGTGTGTGTGTGTGGGTGGATGTGTGCGCACATGCATGCGTGGTGCTTGCGCGTGTGTGTATGTATATCTGCAGTCAATAATGTTTTTGCTCATTCCTCATCTCCTCCCCTCACGGCTCGGTGTCTAATTACTTTCATTACTGTACATTCCAACAAAACAACAAACAAAAACATGGTTTATTTTTATTCACGTAATGATGTACTTTTTACACAAAGAAAAAGCCTGATGCTGCACATGTTTTAGGAGAGATAAAAGCGGGGAGTAATGACTGGATTGTACATGTTATTCTATATTGCATCTGCATGTTCATTGTTCAACAATTAGCATTGTAAATGTTGTCAGCATCAGTACTGAGATAACAGAAAACACAGCTCTGAAGAAGTGGTGGGTTTTTGTCAGTATTGCAAAAGCAATACACAGATCATCTGAATCCAGGCAAGGGAAACCCATCTTAACACACACATTCGCACGCGCACACACAACCACCCACACACACACACACACACACACACACACACACACACCTTCAGGCAGATTGTACTTTGTGTGCCGAACAGGGGACCCCAATCTCTGTGTCGTCAACAACCCCTCCCTCTCTTGCTCCCTTGTTCCCATCTTCGCTCCATTTGTATTTGTCTCTTTCCCCTCCCTCCCTCCCTCCCTCCCTCCCTCCCTCCCTCCCTCCCTCCCTCCCTCCCTCCCTCCCTCCCTCCCTCCCTCCCTCCCTCCCTCCCTCCCTCCCTCTCCCCACCTCTTCCTACCTACCTCTCTATCCCTCCCTCCCCATCTTTCCCTACATACCTCTTTGTCCTTCTCACCCCCCTCCCTCCCTCCCTCCCCATCTCTCCCTACCTACCTCTTTGTCCTCCCTCTCTCATACAATCTCTCCTGTCCGTACCTCCTCCTCTCTCCCTCTCTCTCATACCATCTCTCCTGTCCATACCTCCTCCTCTCTCCCCCTCTTTCATACCATATCTTCTGTCCATACCTCCTCCTCTCTCTCCCTCTCTCATCCCATATCTCCTGTCCATACCTCCTCTTCTCTCTCCCTCTCTCTTTCCATCTCTCCTGTCCATACCTCATCCTCTCTCTCCCTCTCTCTTTCCATCTCTCCTGTCCATACCTCCTCTTCTCTCTCCCTCTCTCTTTCCATCTCTCCTGTCCATACCTCATCCTCTCTCTCCCTCTCTCTTTCCATCTCCCCTGTCCATACCTCCTCTTCTCTCTCCCTCTCTCTTTCCATCTCTCCTGTCCATACCTCATCCTCTCTCATGCCATCTCTGGGTTTGAACACCGCCCTGTGCAACTGGGTCCTAGACTTCTTGATGGGCCAACCTAATGTGGTCGGCCCATCGCCACGCTGATCCTCAACACAGGGGCCCCACAGGGGTGTGTGCTCAGCCTCCTCCTGTACTCCCTATTCACGCACGTCTCCAACTCAATCATCAAGTTTGCTGACAACACAATACTGGTAGGCTTGACAGAAGGAGACAGCAGAGAGAGCACGCCCCCATACACATCGATGGGGCCACAGTAGAAAGGGTCAAAAACTTAAAGTTCCTAGTCGCGCACATCACTGAGGATCTGAAATGGTCCCTTCACACTGATAGCCCAACAGCACCTCTTCAACCTCTGGAGGCTGAAGAAATGTATCTTGATGCCCAAGACCCTCACGAACATCTACAGAGGCACCATTGAGAGCATTCTGTCGGGCTGTATCACCACCTGGTATGGCAACTGCACCGGCGGCAACCCCAGGGCTCTCCAGAGGGTGGTGTGGTCAGTCCAACGGATCATTGGGGGCACATTGCCTGCCCTCCAGGACATCTATAGCACCCGGTGTCACAGGAAGGCCAAGAAGGGCTCTCGAGTGGCACTGCACACTACCCTATCCCACCTGGATATGAGGAATACCTATGTAAGCATCTCAGTGCTAGAGGCATCACTACTGACCCTGGTTCAATCCCGGGCTGTATCTCAACCGGCCGTGATCAGGAGTCCCACAGGGCGGCGCACAATTGGCCCAACTTCGTCTGAGTTAGGGGAGGGTTTGGCCGGGTTAGGCCATCATTGTAAAATAAGAATTTCTTCTTAACAGACTTTCCTATTTAAGTAAAGGTTCAATCAAATAAAAGATCATCAAGGTCCTCAGCCACGGCCTGTTTACCCTGCTACCATTTAGAAGGCGGAGACAATACAAGTTGCATTACATCTGGGACCGAGATTGATAAACAGCTTCTATCACCAGGCCATCAGACTGTTAAATAGCAATCAAATCAAATCAAATGTATTTATAAAGCCCTTCTTACATCAGCTGATATCTCAAAGTGCTGTACAGAAACCCAGCCTAAAACCCCAAACAGCAAGCAATGCAGGTGTAGAAGCACGGTGGCTAGGAAAAACTCCCTAGAAAGGCCAAAACCTAGGAAGAAACCTAGAGAGGAACCAGGCTATGAGGGGTGGCCAGTCCTCTTCTGGCTGTGCCGGGTGGAGATTATAGCAGAACATGGCCAAGATGTTCAAATGTTCATAAATGACCAGCATGGTCAAATAATAATAATCACAGTAGTTGTCGAGTGTGCAACAAGTCAGCACCTCAGGAGTAAATGTCAGTTGGCTTTTCATAGCCGATTATTGAGAGTATCTCTACCGCTCCTGCTGTCTCTAGAGAGTTGAAAACAGCAGGTCTGGGACAGGTAGCACGTCCGGTGAACAGATCAGGGTTCCATAGCCGCAGGCAGAACAGTTGAAACTGGAGTAGCAGCACGGCCAGGTGGACTGGGGACAGCAAGGAGTCATCATGCCAGGTAGTCCTGAGGCATGGTCCTAGGGCTCAGGTCCTCCAAGAGAGAGAAAGAAAGAAAGAAAGAAAGAGAGAAAGAGAGACTTAGAGAGAGCATACTTAAATTCACACAGGACACCGGATACGACAGGAGAAATACTCCAGATATGACAGACTGACCCTAGCCCCCTGACACAAACTACTGCAGCATAAATACTGGAGGCTGAGACAGGAGGGGTCAGGAGACACTGTGGCTCCATCCGATGATATCCCCGGACAGGGCCAAACAGGCAGGATATAACCCCACCCACTTTGCCAAAGTACAGCCCCCACACCACTAGAGGGATATTTTCAACTTACCATCAACAAGGCCCGAGTATAGCCCACAAAGATCTCCGCCACGGCACAACCCAATGGGGTGCGTCAAACCAGACAGGAAACCACGTCAGTGACTCAACCCACTCAAGTGACGCACCCCTCCTAGAGACGGCATGGAAGAGCACCAGTAAGCCAGTGACTCAGCCCCTGTAATAGGGTTAGAGGCAGAGAATCCCAGTGGAGAGAGGGGAACTGGCCAGGCAGAGACAGCAATGGCGGTTCGTTGCTCCAGTTCCTTTCCGTTCACCTTCACACTCCTGGGCCAGACTACACTCAATCATAGGACCTACTGAAGAGATGAGTCTTCAATAAAGACTTAAAGGTTGAGACCGAGTCTGCGTCTCTCACATGGGTAGGCAGACCATTCCATAAAAATGGAGCTCTATAGGAGAAAGCCCTGCCTCCAGCTGTTTGCTTAGAAATTCTAGGGACAATTAGGAGGCCTGCGTCTTGTGACAGTAGTGTACGTGTAGGTATGTACGGCAGGACCAAATCGGAAAGATAGGTAGGAGCAAGCAAATCAAATCAAATCAAATGTATTTATATAGCGCTTCATACATCAGCTGATATCTCAAAGTGCTGTACAGAAACCCAGCCTAAAACCCCAAACAGCAAGCAATGCAGGTGTAGAAGCACGGTGGCTAGGAAAAACTCCCTAGAAAGGCCAAAACCTAGGAAGAAACCTAGAGAGGAACCAGGCTATGTCTGGCTGTGCCGGGTGGAGATTATAACGGAACATGGCCAAGATGTTCAAATGTTCATAAATGGCCAGCATGGTCGAATAATAATAAGGCAGAACAGTTGAAACTGGAGCAGCAGCACGGCCAGGTGGACTGGGGACAGCAAGGAGTCATCATGTCAGGTAGTCCTGGGGCATGGTCCTAGGGCTCAGGTCCTCCGAGAGAGAGAAAGAAAGAGAGAAAGAGAGAATTAGAGAGAGCACACTTAAATTCACACAGGACACCGAATAGGACAGGAGAAGTACTCCAGATATAACAAACTGACCCTAGCCCCCCGACACATAAACTACTGCAGCATAAATACTGGAGGCTGAGACAGGAGGGGTCAGGAGACACTGTGGCCCCATCCAAGGACACCCCTGGACAGGGCCAAACAGGAAGGATATAACCCCACCCACTTTGCCAAAGCACAGCCCCCAGTGACAAGCCCATGTAAATGCTTTGTAGGATAACAGTAAAACCTTGAAATCACTAGCCAACTTCTGCCCAAATACCCTGCGCTGAACCTTAGAGATTGTCACTAGCCGGCTAGCACCCAGTACTCTACCCTGAACCTTAGAGATTGTCACTAGCCGGCTTGCACCCAGTACTCTACCCTGCACCTTAGAGATTGTCACTAGCCGGCTTGCACCCAGTACTCTACCCTGCACCTTAGAGATTGTCACTAGCCGGCTAGCACCCAGTACTCTACCCTGAACCTTAGAGATTGTCACTAGCCGGCTAGCACCCAGTACTCTACCCTGAACCTTAGAGATTGTCACTAGCCGGCTTGCACCCAGTACTCTACCCTGCACCTTAGAGATTGTCACTAGCCGGCTTGCACCCAGTACTCTACCCTGCACCTTAGAGATTGTCACTAGCCGGCTAGCACCCAGTACTCTACCCTGCACCTTAGAGATTGTCACTAGCCGGCTAGCACCCAGTACTCTACCCTGCACCTTAGAGATTGTCACTAGCCGGCTAGCACCAAGGACTCTACCCTGCATCTTAGAGATTGTCACTAGCCGGCTAGCACCCAGTACTCTACCCTGAACCTTAGAGATTGTCACTAGCCGGCTAGCACCCAGTACTCTACCCTGCACCTTAGAGATTGTCACTAGCCGGCTAGCACCAAGGACTCTACCCTGAACCTTAGAGATTGTCACTAGCCGGCTAGCACCCAGTACTCTACCCTGCATCTTAGAGATTGTCACTAGCCGGTTAGCACCCAGTACTCTACCCTGCATCTTAGAGATTGTCACTAGCCGGCTAGCACCCAGTACTCTACCCTGCATCTTAGAGATTGTCCCTAGCCGGTTAGCACCCAGTACTCTACCCTGCATCTTAGAGATTGTCACTAGCCGGCTAGCACCCAGTACTCTACCCTGCATCTTAGAGATTGTCACTAGCCGGCTAGCACCCAGTACTCTACCCTGCACCTTAGAGATTGTCACTAGCCGGCTAGCACCAAGGACTCTACCCTGAACCTTAGAGATTGTCACTAGCCGGCTAGCACCCAGTACTCTACCCTGCATCTTAGAGATTGTCACTAGCCGGCTAGCACCCAGTACTCTACCCTGCACCTTAGAGATTGTCACTAGCCGTCTAGCACCCAGTACTCTACCCTGCACCTTAGAGATTGTCACTAGCCGGCTAGCACCCAGTACTCTACCCTGCACCTTAGAGATTGTCACTAGCCGGCTTGCACCCAGTACTCTACCCTGAACCTTAGAGGCAGCTGCCCTATTTACAAAGAGTCATTGAACACTGGTCACTTTTATAATGTTTACATGCTGTTTTACCCACTTCATATGTAGAGTGCATTTGGAAAGTTTTCAGACCCCTTCCCCTTTTCCATATTTTGTTGCATTACAGCCTTATTCTAAAATTGATTACATAATTGTTTCCTCCCATCAATCTACACACAATACCCCATAATGACAAAGTGAAAATGTTTTCTTGAAATGTTTGCAAATTTATTAAAAACAAAATACAGAAATACCTTATTTACATATGTTTTCAGACCCTTTGCTATGAGACACAAAATTGAACTCAGGTGCATCCTGTTTCCATTGATCATCTAACACTTCATTGGAGTCCACCTGTGATAAATTCAATTGATTGGACATGATTTGGAAAGTCACACACCTGTCTATATAAGGTCCCACAGTTGATAGTGCAAGTCAGAGCAAAGCTCTGAGACAGGATTGTGTAGTGGCACAGATCTGTGGAAGGGTACCAACAAATATCTGCAACATTGAAGGTCCCCAAGAACACAGTGGCCGCCATCATTCTTAAATGGAAGAAGTTTAGAACCACCAAGACTCTTCCTAGAGCTGGCCGCCCGGCCAAACTGAGCAATTGGGGGAGAAGGGCCTTGGTGAGGAAGGTGACCAAGAACCCAATGGTCACTCTGACAGAGCTCCAGAGTTCCTCTGTGGAGATGGGAGAACCTTCCAGAAGGACAACCATCTTTGCAGCACTCCACCAATAAGACCTTTATGGTAGAGTAGCCTGATGGAAGCCACTCCTCAGTAAAAGGCACATGACAGCCCTCTTGGAGTTTTCTAAAAGGCACCTAAAGCGATGCTCCCCATCCAACCTGACAGAGCTTGAGAGGATCTGCAGAGAAGAGTGGGAGAAACAGGCGTGCCAAGCTTGTAGCGTCACACCCAATAAGACTTGATGCTGTCATCGCTGCCAAAGGTGCTTCAACAAAGTACTGAGTGAAGGGACTGAATACTTCTGTAAATGTAACATTTCAGTTTTATTTGTATTTTTAATTTGCTAAAATTTCAAAACAACGGATTTTGCTTTGTCGTTATGGGGTAGTGTATGTAGATTGATGAGGGATAAAAATAATTTAATCCATTTTAGAACAAGGCTGTAACGTAACAAAATGTGGAAAAAGTGAAGGGGTCTGAATACTTTCCAAATGTGCTGTATGCATATACTGTATTCTAGTCATGGCTCATCCTATATAGCTACTTCTGTACATACCTTTTCTATTTGTATAATGTCCATTTTGTCTCTACACACCGTCACATACGGTGTGTAGAGACACACGTGTGTATTGTTATTATGTTACTAGATATTAATGTATGGATTATGTGTGTATTGTTATTATGTTACTAGATATTAATGTATGGATTATGTGTGTATTGTTATTATGTTACTAGATATTAATGTATGGATTATGTGTGTATTGTTATTATATTACTAGATATTGCTGCATAGTTGGATCTAGAAACATAAACATTTCACTGCTCTTACGATAACATCTGCAAATCTGTGTACAAACTGTGATTTGATTTGATATGTATTCATTGTCACTGTAACCAGTGTTGGATATTCAACATTTCATCCAAACATAATGATTTCCTCCTATTTCTTTCCTCAGTTTTCATTGAGATTTCCTAGGGTGCCATGTGGTTGTACAATAATACTGTGTGTGTGTGTGTGTGTGTGTGTGTGTGTGTGTGTGTGTGTGTGTGTGTGTGTGTGTGTGTGTGTGTGTGTGTGTGTGTGTGTGTGTAGAGTGCCGACGAGGACGGGTGAAGACTGGTTCTTCATTCAGCTCTACTCGTCTGCGGAGAAGCACTGTACTCTACCACATCTCTGGTCAACCCCACAGCAAAGACAACAAGAAGAAGAAGAAGAGCAAGATCAAACTCAACAAGGTAAAACACACTAAAATTACTCACCCTAACAACCAACACTACACACCCTAACAACAAACATTACACATCCTAACAACAAACACTACACACCATAACAACCAACACTACACACCCTAACAACCAACACTACACACCCTAACAACAAACATTAAACACACTAACAACCAACACTACATACCATAACAACCAACACTACACACCCTAACAACAAACATTACACATCCTAACAACAAACACTACACACCATAACAACCAACACTACACACCCTAACAACCAACACTAGACACCCTAACAACAAACATTAAACACCCTAACAACCAACACTACATACCATAACAACCAACACTACACACCATAACAGCCAACACTACACACCATAACAGCCAACACTACACATCCTAACAACAAACACTACACACCCTAACAACCAACACTACACACCCTAACAACAAACATTACACACCCTAACAACCAACACTACACACCCTAACAACAAACATTACACACCCTAGCAACCAACACTACACACCCTAACAACAAACATTACTCACCCTAACAACCAACACTACACACCTTAACAACCAACACTACACACCCTTACAACCGACACTACACACCATAACAACCAACACTATACACCTTAACAACAAACATTACACACCATAATAACAAACACTACTCACCATAACAACCAACACTACACACCCTGACAACAAACATTACACACCATAATAACCAACACTACACACCCTAACAACCAACACTACACACCATAACAACCAACACTACACACCCTAACAACCAACACTACACACCATAACAACCAACACTACACACCCTAACAACAAACACTACTCACCCTAACAACCAACACTACACACCATAACAACCAACACTACAAACCCTAACAACCAACACTACACGCCCTAACAACAAACATTACTCACCCTAACAACAAACATTACTCACCCTAACAACCAACACTACACACCATAACAACCACCACTACACACCCTAACAACAAACACTACACACCCTAACAACCAACACTACACACACTGACAACCATTACACACCCTAACAACCAACACTACACACCCTAACAACAAACATTACACACCCTAACAACAAACATTACACACCCTAACAACCAACACTACACCCCCTAACAACAAACATTACTCACCCTAACAACTAACACTACACACCCTAACAACAAATATTACTCACCCTAACAACCAACACTACACACCCTAACAACCAACACTACACACCCTAACAACCAACACTACACACACTGACAACCATTACACACCCTAACAACCAACACTACACACCCTAACAACAAACATTACACACCCTAACAACAAACATTACACACCCTAACAACAAACATTACACATCCTAACAACAAACACTACACACCATAATAACCAACACTACACACCCTAACAACCAACACTACACACCCTAACAACCAACACTACACACCCTAACAACAAACATTACACACCCTAACAACCAACACTACACACCCTAACAACCAACACTACACACCTTAACAACAAACATTACTCACCATAACAACAAACATTACACACCATAATAACAAACACTACTCACCCTAACAACAAACACTACACACCCTAACAACCAACACTACACACCCTAACAAACACTACACACCATAATAACCAACACTACACACCGTAACAACAAACATTACACACCCTAACAACCAACACTACACACCCTAACAACCAACACTACACACCCTAACAACCAACACTACACACCCTAACAACAAACATTACACACCCTAACAACCAACATTACACACCCTAACAAACATTACACACCCTAACAACCAACACTACACACCCTAACAACAAATATTACTCACCCTAACAACCAACGCTACACACCCTAACAACCAACACTACACACCATAACAACCAACACTACACACCCTAACAACAAACATTACTCACCCTAACAACCAACACTACACACCATAACAACCAACACTACACACCCTAACAACCAACACTACACGCCATAACAACAAACATTACACACCATAATAACAAATACTACTCACCATAACAACCACCACTACACACCCTGACAACAAACATTACACACCATAATAACCAACACTACACACCATAATAACCAACACTACACACCGTAACAACAAACATTACACACCCTAACAACCAACACTACACACCCTAACAAACACTACACACCGTAATAACCAACACTACACACCGTAACAACAAACATTACACACCCTAACAACCAACACTACACACCCTAACAACCAACACTACACACCATAACAACCAACACTACACACCCTAACAACAAACACTACACACCCTAACAACCAACACTACACACCATAACAACAAACATTACACACCCTAACAACCAACACTACACACCATAACAACAAACATTACACACCCTAACAACCAACACTACACACCCTAACAACAAATATTACTCACCCTAACAACCAACACTACACACCCTAACAACCAACAATACACACCATAACAACCAACACTACACACCCTAACAACAAACATTACTCACCCTAAAAACAAACATTACTCAACCTAACAACCAACACTACACACCCTAACAACAAACATTATTCAACCTAACAACCAACACTACACACCCTAACAACAAACAAATAACAGCGATGAGAGCACCTGCCACTACTTTACTCAAATCATAGCAACAATGTTTTAGGGGATGGTCCTATCCTTTTTTTCTACCAGTGAGTTTTAGTGTGACCTGTGTGGTCCAGTGGTTATAGCTGCTGACCCCTGCACACATGTATGCCAGAGTTGACATGTGTTTGAAACCTGCCCACTCCTCCTCCCCGTCTTTTAACAGTGTACTATCTCTTCAGTAAAGCTAAAAAAAGAAGTGGGGGACTGACCCAACTGAAATAAATATGTACATCTTGGATACATTTCTAATCTGTTTTCTTGATACCAACTCCTCCAACCCTCCACCCCCCTCCACACAGAAGCATATCAGTGTTCTTCGACTCGGACTACTTCAACAAAATTATTATTGAACCCTCATCCCCCATCCCCTGTCCTTTCATCCTTGTCAGAATGTATTCCCCTCTCCTTTCATCCATTCAGAATGTTCCCATGTTCTTTCACCCAATCAGAATGTGTTCCCCTCTCCTTTAATCCAACCAGAATGTGTTCTTCTTTCATCCCATCAGAATGTGTTTGGGGACCCCCCTGCTCTGCCGGAGTACAAGGTTGCGGACGCCAAGAAGTCCAAGTTCATCCTGCTTCACTTCAGCACCTTCAAGGCAGGCTGGGATTGGCTGATCCTGCTGGCCACTTTCTACGTTGCCGTGACAGTGCCCTACAATGTCTGCTTCATCGGTGATGATGACCTCACCAGGAGCACTTCAGTCAGCGACGTTGCCGTGGAGATACTCTTTATTATAGGTATAGGGGAGGGTCATATGTGTGTGGGAGAGGGGTTTGGGGTTGGGTGGAGTGGGGTGAGGTGGGGTCAGAGTTTGGGTTTGGGGTTAGGGTTAGGCTTTGGTTAGGGTTTTGCCTAGTGGCTCATCCTGAATTTAATTCCGCTGCTCTATTGATCGCTTCATACATCAGTCTGAATATAACATCCTAGAAGTTGTTTGTGCTGACATCAAAATTACGTGATTCAAGATTTGTGTAGGTCGGCTCTGGTCCAACCCATCGGTTTCTGCGACCAATCAGAACAATTTGAATGTAGTTGCATATGAGAAGTCATCAGGGAAAGATCACATCCAGACTCGTGGAGAAGAAACGTTAGTGGGCGTGGCGTTTGGCCGGAACGATGTGGATAGGTAGCCAGGCCAGTTAGGGTTAGGGACAGTGTTAGGGTTAGGGACAGTGTTAGGGTTAGGGACAATGTTAGGGACAGTGTTAGGGTTATGGACAGTGTTAGGGTCAGTGTTAGGGTTATGGACAGTGTTAGGGACAGTGTTAGGGTTGTGGACAGTGTTAGGGTCAGTTTTAGGGTTAGGGACAGTGTTAGGGTCAGTGTTAGGGACAGTGTTAGGGTCAGTGTTAGGGACAGTGTTAGGGTTATGGACAGTGTTAGGGTCAGGGTTAGGGTTATGGACAGTGTTAGGGTCAGGGTTAGGGTTAGGGACAGTGTTAGGGTCAGGGTTAGGGTTAGGGACAGTGTTAGGGTCAGTGTTAGGGTTAGGGACAGTGTTAGGGGCAGGGTTAGGGTTAGGGACAGTGTTAGGGTCAGGGTTAGGGTTAGGGACAGTGTTAGGGTTAGGGTTAGGGTCTGGGTTAGGGTTAGGGACAGTGTTAGGGTCAGGGTTAGGGTTAGGGTCTGGGTTAGGGTTAGGGACAGTGTTAGGGTCAGGGTTAGGGTTAGGGACAGTGTTAGGGTTATGGACAGTGTTAGGGTCAGGGTTAGGGTTAGGGACAGTGTTAGGGTCAGGGTTAGGGTTAGGGACAGGGTGAATAGTTTATGGTCCAGCAGCTCAGTAACCTATGACACTTGTAGTGGGTGTACTTATTACATAATCTGACAGTAAGTCATGAATCTATAACCTTACGCCCACCTCTCTCTCCCTCTCTCTTCCTCTCTCTCCCTCCCTCTTCCTCTCTGTCTCTCTCTATATCTCTCTCCCTCTCGCTCTCCCCCTCTCTCTTCCTCTCTATCTCTCCCTCTCTATCTCTCTCTATATCTCTCTCCCTCTCACTCTCTCCCTCTCAATCTCTCCCTCTCTCATCTCTCTCATCTCTATATCTCTCTCCCTCTCGCTCTCTCCCTCTCGCTTCTTCTCTATCTCTCCCTGTCCCTCCCACTCTCTTCCTCTCTTTCTCTCTCTCTCTTCCCTTTTCTCCTTCTCACTTTCCTCTCTCTCCCTCTCTCCTTACCAGACATTGTGTTCAGCTTCCGTACCACGTACGTGAGTAAGTCTGGTCAGGTGATCTTCAACGCGCGGTTGATCTGCATCCACTACATGACTACATGGTTCATCATCGACCTGGTCGCCGCGTTGCCCTTTGACCTCCTCTACGCCTTTAAAGTCAGCGTGGTGAGTTAAATGGTTACCCCATAGCGGTCCTCTAGCCAATGAAATCACTGTGATGCTGTGGTGTGTTTTTTTGTCATTAACTTAAAAAAGCTAATGAAATGCTTTAGAGGGCATGCGTGATGTTTTGTGCCTAATCACTGAAGAAGATATATTGTAACCCTTAAATTAGCAAGGACTAGATTTTCAAAATACAATATGTAGACATGAAATCTGCCAAGCACACTCCATCACACATTTGTTATGTCATAGTGATGTAATTGTACTGTAAATGAGTTTCATGATTGATTGGTTTCCCAATAAGTCCAATACCTAAAGAAATCAACACGATATACATTTTATTCATAAATAACTTTTCAAACATTTAGCTCAAAGCGACAAAACATAGTACTGTACAAACACTTAATCACAATATTGTGTTTGTAATGTAACGTCATATAATTAAGCAATAAGGCACGAAGGGGTGTGGTATATGGCCAATATACTACGGCTGTTCTTAGGCACGACGCAACACGGAGTCCCTGGTACAGCCCTTAGCCGTGGTATATTGGCCATATACCACAAACCCAGAGGTGCCTTATTGCTATTATAAACAGGCTACAAACGTAATTACAACAGTAAAAATATTTGTTTTTGTCATACCCATGGTATACAGTATGATATACCATGGCTGTCAGCCAATCAGAGTTCAGGGCTTGAACCACCCAGTTTATAATTACTGTTTTACAACTGTTTCTTGATTGATTGGTAATTCGATACATCCAATATCTAATACAGTGGTATTGTATTTACAGTACCCGGGCTGAGACACAAATGGCATTTGAAAAGAATGGATAGCATTGATTACTTTATACACAGAGGAACTGGCGGTTCTCCTGCATGTGTTTCTGTGTATTGATTTCATATACAGCACAAGGAACACAGTTCTATCACATTGTGCCATCAGAGCCTTTACTATTCTAGTATAATAAAATATCTATGGTTACATTGAGAATAGTGGAATGGCAGAACTAGAGAAATTAGAACAGTTTCAGCAGTTGAATTATATTAACCAAGGGAAACGCTGCTCTATGTGGCTGGGGAGCTTTGATTGGTTGTGTGGTTTAGTTTCATTATAGGAATCAGGAAGTATCAGTCTCTGGTCTGTAATTGAGAGAAAGACTGTCAGAAAAGGTCCCCCCTCTGCCTCTGTTTGCTTTGGGGTGACTGAATCAAATTGGTCCAATATACTGGGGACACGCACGCACGAATGCAGGCACACACACACACACACACACACACACACACACACACACACACAGGGAGGATAGAGACGTAAACCATGTGTGTGTTTCCTTTCTCCATGATAGGACAGCAGGAAATCAACCCTGGAATCCCACTGGGACTAATTGAGACTGGGTCAGGATGGAGAGACAGAGAGAAAAAGAGAGGGAAAAGATACATAATGACAGAGAAAAGAAAGAACACGAGAAAAAGAGACAGAGAGAGAAGGTGAGAAGATACAGAGTTATCCCTCCTAGCCCATCAATGATGACCAAATAGCATTCCTTGGTGTATAGTATTTATATGTTGTGTCTATAACACCAAATAACCAAATTGACCTGACATTTTAGTTTCATTTTTTTTTGGGGGGGGGGGGCTGCCACATATGCCAAACTTGCCAAATGCTATAGTGAAAGAGGACCACAATGGAATTAAGTATTTTGTGTTTATCCTTGATAATTCTTAATCAAATAAATAATGATGTATCTGTAAATGATCAAATACACTAAACTAAACAATGACGGAGAGGAAGTGAACACGACACGAGTGAAAGGGAGAAGATACGTAGAGAGACAGAGAGAGAGACAGAGAGAGAGACAGAGAGAGAGACAGAGAGACAGAGACAGATAGAGAGAGAGAGACAGAGAGAGAGACAGAAAGAGAGACAGAGAGACAGAGAGAGACAGAGAGACAGAGACAGATAGAGAGAGAGAGACAGAGAGAGAGACAGAGAGAGAGACAGAGAGAGAGAGACAGAAAGAGAGACAGAGAGAGAGAGACAGAGAGAGAGACAGAGAGAGACAGAGAGAGAGATAATGACAGGGTGCTCCAGTGCTCTAGGCAAAAGCCCTGCTTGGTTCCAGACTCTATTAGTGGAAATACCATGGTGTCCCAGAGGAGGTTGGTTTGAGCATGTGGGCACCGGGGGCCGGTGGGGGCGACGCCAGGGGAGTCCAGGCATGCAGGGTAATTGTTGAGCTTTTGGAGTGATGTCCCTGCTAAGGCTGTAGGCCATATTTCACCAGAATGAGACAAGAAGTCCCTGTACCATCTCACTCATTCTCTCTCTCAATTCAATTCGATTCAGGGGGCTTTATTGGCATGGGAAACATATGTTAACATTGCCAAAGCACGTGAAGTAGATAATATACAAAATTGAAATGAACTCTCTCTCTCTCTCTCTCTCTCTGTCTCTCTCTCTCTCTCTCTTATTCTCTCTGTCTTCCTGTTCTTTTTTCTTCAGTCTCTCTATTTCGTCTTTTGTCCCTTTCTGTTGCTTTCCTTCCTGTCTCTTTCCTCTGTCTTTCTCCATCTTCTCCTCCGGGTACCATCTCAATTCAATTCAAGAGCTTTAGTGGCATGGGGAACATGTTTACATTGTCGTACTGAAGCAGGGGTGGGAGTCAGGTTCATCCCTCCAAGATGTTACCGTATTGACTCAGGTTGATCACTTCAAATTCACCTGATTTACCCCCAAGCCATAAGACTCCTGAACAGGTAACCAAATGGTTACCCGGACTATTTGCATTGTGTGCACCCCCCCCCCCCAACCCCTCTTTTACACAGCTGCTACTCTCTGTTTATCTTATATGCATAGTTACTTTACATTCATGTACATACTACCCAAATGGCCCGACCAATCAGTGCTCCCGCACATTGGCTAACCGGGCTATCTGCATTGTGTCCCACCACCCGCCAACCCCTCTTTTTACGCTTCTGCTACTCTCTGTTCATCATATATGCATAGTCACTTTAACCATATCTACAGTGCCTTGCGAAAGTATTCGGCCCCCTTGAACTTTGCGACCTTTTGCCACATTTCAGGCTTCAAACATAAAGATATAAAACTGTATTTTTTTGTGAAGAATCAACAACAAGTGGGACACAATCATGAAGTGGAACGACATTTATTGGATATTTCAAACTTTTTTAACATCAAAAACTGAAAAATTGGGTGTGCAAAATTATTCAGCCCCCTTAAGTTAATACTTTGTAGCGCCACCTTTTGCTGCGATTACAGCTGTAAGTCGCATGGGGTATGTCTCTATCAGTTTTGCACATCGAGAGACTGACATTTTTGCCCATTCCTCCTTGCAAAACAGCTCGAGCTCAGTGAGGTTGGATGGAGAGCATTTGTGAACAGCAGTTTTCAGTTCTTTCCACAGATTCTCCATTGGATTCAGGTCTGGACTTTGACTTGGCCATTCTAACACCTGGATATGTTTATTTTTGAACCATTGCATTGTAGATTTTGCTTTATGTTTTGGATCATTGTCTTGTTGGAAGACAAATCTCCATCCCAGTCTCAGGTCTTTTGCAGACTCCATCAGGTTTTCTTCCAGAATGGTCCTGTATTTGGCTCCATCCATCTTCCCATCAATTTTAACCTTCTTCCCTGTCCCTGCTGAAGAAAAGCAGGCCCAAATCATGATGCTGCCACCACCATGTTTGACAGTGGGGATGGTGTGTTCAGGGTGATGAGCTGTGTTGCTTTTACGCCAAACATAACGTTTTGCATTGTTGCCAAAAAGTTCAATTTTGGTTTCATCTGACCAGAGCACCTTCTTCCACATGTTTGGTGTGTCTCCCAGGTGGCTTGTGGCAAACTTTAAACAACACTTTTTATGGATATCTTTAAGAAATGGCTTTCTTCTTGCCACTCTTCCATAAAGGCCAGATTTGTGCAATATACGACTGATTGTTGTCCTATGGACAGAGTCTCCCACCTCAGCTGTAGATCTCTGCAGTTCATCCAGAGTGATCATGGGCCTCTTGGCTGCATCTCTGATCAGTCTTCTCCTTGTATGAGCTGAAAGTTTAGAGGGACGGCCAGGTCTTGGTAGATTTGCAGTGGTCTGATACTCCTTCCATTTCAATATTATCGCTTGCACAGTGCTCCTTGGGATGTTTAAAGCTTGGGAAATCTTTTTGTATCCAAATCCGGCTTTAAACTTCTTCACAACAGTATCTCGGACCTGCCTGGTGTGTTCCTTGTTCTTCATGATGCTCTCTGCCCTTTCAAACGGACCTCTGAGACTATCACAGTGCAGGTGCATTTATACGGAGACTTGATTACACACAGGTGGATTGTATTTATCATCATTAGTCATTTAGGTCAACATTGGATCATTCAGAGATCCTCACTGAACTTCTGGAGAGAGTTTGCTGCACTGAAAGTAAAGGGGCTGAATAATTTTGCACGCCCAATTTTTCAGTTTTTGATTTGTTAAAAAAGTTTGAAATATCCAATAAATGTCGTTCCACTTCATGATTGTGTCCCACTTGTTGTTGATTCTTCACAAAAAAATACAGTTTTATATCTTTATGTTTGAAGCCTGAAATGTGGCAAAGGGTCGCAAAGTTCAAGGGGGCCGAATACTTTCACAAGGCACTGTACATGTACATACTACCTCAATCAGTCTGACTAACCGGTGTCTGTATGTAGCCGTGCTACTCTTTTTTCAAATGTCTTTTTACTGTTGTTTTATTTCTTTACTTACCTACACACACACACACACACACACACCTTTTTTTCCCACACCATTGGTTAGAGCCTGTAAGTCAGCATTTCACTGTAATACCTGTTGTATTCGGCGCACGTGACAAATAAACTTTGATTTGATTTGATTCCCACCACGTCTACTGTATAAAACAATGACTTCTATCCAGCACTGTGATGCTCAGAAGGTCAATAGACAAGTGCGATTATGATACGGTCACTGCAATGCTTCTAGTGGTTATGGTGCCATCATTCCACTGAGGCCATGGGCAGTTCATCTCCATATGAATACTTTATTGCTGGGATGATTATAGCTCTTATGAATGATGTGTTCTGCAGGCCCTGGAGGGATGGTTGATATATGTCATTACATTTGACAATTTAGTCATTTTGCAGATGCTCTTCTCCAGAGCGACTTATAATTAGTGCATTTATCTTAATATAGCTGGGTGAGACAACCACATATCACAGTCGTAGCAAATACATATTCCCTCAATAAAGTAGTTATCAGCAAAGTCAGTGTGATTAATTTAAGATACTCTTTGAAGAGGTAGGGTTTCAGGTGTTTTCGGAAGATGGGCAGGTACTCTGCTGTCCTAGCTTCAAGGGGAAGCTGGTTCCACTATTGGGGTGTCAGGACAGAGAAAAGCTTTGGGGTGGGAAGGCCAAGAGACCAAAGATGGCAGAACCGAGTGCTTGGCTTGGGGTGTAGGGTTTGAGCAGAGCCTGAAGGTAGGGAGGGGCAGTTCCTCTTTATGCTCCGTAGGTAGGCACCATGGTCTTGTAGTGGATGCGAGCTTTGACTGGAAGTCAGTGGAGTGTCCAGAGGAGCAGGGTGACATGGGGGAACTTGGGAAGGTTGAACACCATGCGGGCTGCAGCATTCTGGATAAGTTGCAGGGGTTTGATGGCACAAGCAGGGAGCCCAGCCAACAGAGAATGACAAAAGCCTGGATTAGGACCTGAGCCGCTTCCTGTGTGAGGAAAGGTCATAATCTACAGATATTGTAGAGCATGAACCTGCAGGAATGAGTCACTGCTTTGATGTTTTCCGAGAATGACAGAGATAAATAAAAACCAAATATGGTGCGGAATCAGAGAGGAAGATGGCCTTCTCTGATTAGGTTGTAGAGCTAGGGGGAGAGAGATAATGATTGTTACAGCACTACCTTGGAAACAATTGTGGGCAAAGCCATAGTAATGAAATTGTAATTTTACACCTGATGAGGAAAAGCAATTGAAAACTAAATGGAAAATGGAAGAACAGAATAAAGAATAAGTTGGACAAAGGAAGTATTAAGAGATGTATAAATCATCTGTGTTCAAGAGGAGTCTGACACTGCTCTCTCTCTCTCTCTCGCTCTCTCTCTCTGTCTCTCTCTCTCTCTGTGTCTCTCTCTGTCTCTGTCTCTGTCTCTCTCTCTCTCTCTCTCTCTCTCTCTCTCTCTCTCTCTCATTGTCTCTCTCTGTCTCTCTACATCTCTCTCTCTGTCTCTCTCTGTCTCTCTCTCTGTCTCTCTCTCTCTGTCTCTCTCTGTCTCTGTCTCTCTCTGTCTCTCTGTCTCGCTGTCTCTCTATCTCTCTGTCTCTCTCTCTGTCTCTCTCTCTGTCTCTCTCTGTCTCTCTCTCTCTCTGTCCCTCTCTCTCTCTCTCTTTCTCTCTCTGTCTCTCTCTCTGTCTCTCTCTCACTCTCGTTCTCTCTCTTTCTCTTTCTCTCTCTGTCTCTCTCTGTCTCTCTCTGTCTCTCTCTCGTTCTCTCTCTGTCCCTCTCTCTCTCTCTCTCTCTCTGTGTCTCTCTCTCTGTCTCTCTCTGTGTCTCTCTCTCTCTGTCTCTCTCTGTCTCTCTCTCTCTCTCTGTCTCTCTCTCTCTCTCTCTGTCCCTCTCTCTCTCTCTCTGTCCCTCTCTCTCTGTCTCTCTGTCTCTCTCTCGTTCTCTCTCTGTCCCCCTCTCTCTCTCTCTGTGTCTCTCTCTCTGTCTCTCTCTGTGTCTCTCTCTCTCTGTCTCTCTCTGTCTCTCTCTGTCTCTCTGTCTCTCTCTCTCTCTCTCTCTCTCTGTCCCTCTCTCTCTCTCTGTCCCTCTCTCTCTCTCTCTGTCTCTCTCTGTCTCTCTCTCTGTCTCTCTCTCATTCTCTCTCTCTCTTTCTCGTTCTCCTTCTCTCTCTCTCTTTCTCTCGTTCTCCTTCTCTCTCTCTCTGTCTCTCTCTCTCTCTCGTTCTCCTTCTATCTCTCTCTCTTTCTCTCCTTCTCTCTCTCTCTGTCTCGCTCTCTCGTTCTCCTTCTCTCTCCCTCTCTTTCTCAATTCAATTCAATTTGCTTTATCGGCATGACGTAACAATGTACATATATATGAAAATAATGACAATCAAAATTGTCAACGGGACCACAGTAACAACAATAACCAAGGGTCAAAATAACCATACATTGAACAATAACAATAAGCATACAGTAGAGGACATGTGCAGGTTGATTGGTCTGTCAGACACTGTCCCTCAACTTGTGGCAGGCAGCAATGTAGTGTGCTGCCAACCCACAGCTCTGTGCGTACTCCCCCAACAGGACAGGTAGCCTACTCTCATCAGAGGGTTTCATAAGGGTTTCAAATTTGGGGAAATTACACTCTCTAGTTGTTTTATATTTTTGACATTTTGTCAGGAAATGCAGCTCCGTCTCAGGTTCTGCTGTTGTGCAGTGGTTGCACAGCCTTTCCTCTACAGGGAGCCAGGTTTTCCTGTGTCTACCCTTCTCAATGGCAAGGCTGTGCTCACTGAGCCTGTACTTTGTCAAGGTTTTATAAGGTTTTAATCAGTAACCATGGTCAGATAGTTTGCCACTGTGTACTGTCGATTTAGAGCCAGATACAGTGCCTTGCGAAAGTATTCGGCCCCCTTGAACTTTGCGGCCTTTTGCCACATTTCAGGCTTCAAACATAAAGATATAAAACTGTATTTTTTTGTGAAGAATCAACAACAAGTGGGACACAATCATGAAGTGGAACGACATTTATTGGATATTTCAAACTTTTTTAACAAATCAAAAACTGAAAAATTGGGTGTGCAAAATTATTCAGCCCCTTTACTTTCAGTGCAGCAAACTCTCTCCAGAAGTTCAGTGAGGATCTCTGAATGATCCAATGTTGATCTAAATGACTAATGATGATAAATACAATCCACCTGTGTGTAATCAAGTCTCTGTATAAATGCACCTGCACTGTGATAGTCTCAGAGGTCCGTTAAAAGCGCAGAGAGCATCATGAAGAACAAGGAACACACCAGGCAGGTCCGAGATACTGTTGTGAAGAAGTTTAAAGCCGGATTTGGATACAAAAAGATTTCCCAAGCTTTAAACATCCCAAGGAGCACTGTGCAAGCGATAATATTGAAATGGAAGGAGTATCAGACCACTGCAAATCTACCAAGACCTGGCCGTCCCTCTAAACTTTCAGCTCATACAAGGAGAAGACTGATCAGAGATGCAGCCAAGAGGCCCATGATCACTCTGGATGAACTGCAGAGATCTACAGCTGAGGTGGGAGACTCTGTCCATAGGACAACAATCAGTCGTATATTGCACAAATCTGGCCTTTATGGAAGAGTGGCAAGAAGAAAGCCATTTCTTAAAGATATCCATAAAAAGTGTCGTTTAAAGTTTGCCACAAGCCACCTGGGAGACACACCAAACATGTGGAAGAAGGTGCTCTGGTCAGATGAAACCAAAATTGAACTTTTTGACAACAATGCAAAACGTTATGTTTGGCGTAAAAGCAACACAGCTCATCACCCTGAACACACCATACCCACTGTCAAACATGGTGGTGGCAGCATCATGGTTTGGGCCTGCTTTTCTTCAGCAGGGACAGGGAAGATGGTTAAAATTGATGGGAAGATGGATGGAGCCAAATACAGGACCATTCTGGAAGAAAACCTGATGGAGTCTGCAAAAGACCTGAGACTGGGATGGAGATTTGTCTTCCAACAAGACAATGATCCAAAACATAAAGCAAAATCTACAATGGAATGGTTCAAAAATAAACATATCCAGGTGTTAGAATGGCCAAGTCAAAGTCCAGACCTGAATCCAATCGAGAATCTGTGGAAAGAACTGAAAACTGCTGTTCACAAATGCTCTCCATCCAACCTCACTGAGCTCGAGCTGTTTTGCAAGGAGGAATGGGAAAAAATGTCAGTCTCTCGATGTGCAAAACTGATAGAGGCATACCCCAAGCGACTTACAGCTGTAATCGCAGCAAAAGGTGGCGCTACAAAGTATTAACTTGAGGGGGCTGAATAATTTTGCACGCCCAATTTTTCAGTTTTTGATTTGTTAAAAAAGTTTGAAATATCCAATAAATGTCGTTCCACTTCATGATTGTGTGCCACTTGTTGTTGATTCTTCACAAAAAAATACAGTTTTATATCTTTATGTTTGAAGCCTGAAATGTGGCAAAAGGTCGCAAAGTTCAAGGGGGCCGAATACTTTCGCAAGGCACTGTAGCACTGCATTTAGCTTTGCTTTGCTTTGCTTGTGTTTCCCAATCTCGTTCTCTCTCTCTCTCGTTCTCTCTCTCTCTCGTTCTCTCTCTCTCTCTGTAGGGGAGTGATACATGAGGTAGAGATCCACTGATAGCCCAGGGTAGCTGTTTTTATTAACCCCCCCTCATTTCCCTTCATCACTATTTCCACCCTCATCCTTCTCCAATTGTTGCAACTGCCTACTCTCTGTTTTGTTACCTTTCTAAGCAATTACTGACCCACTATCCTGTGTGTGTGTGTGTGTGTGTGTGTGTGTGTGTGTGTGTGTGTGCGTGTGTGCGTGTGTGTGTGTGTGTGTGTGTGTGTGTGTGTTGGCCTGGGGAGCAGATGCTGCTGGGTGACATTCAGGAGTCTGTCTGGGAAGCTGCTATACGGTGTTTATTGGTGTGTTTGTGTATTAGTGTGTGCGTGTGTGAGAGAGAGAAAGGTTGAAAGAAAAAGAGGGAGAAAAAGGTGTAAGCATATGTAAGTAGATAAAGATTTTCTACACACACAAATGCACACGCGCACACACACACAAAAAATACTTTCATCACACACCGACAGCCCACCTGTGGTGAAGTGTATGATTAGGGCTGTTACAGGTTATTACCTCCACACAGTCATGACCGCAGTCAAATTCCATGTGACCGTTAAGTCACAGAAATCTCCTCTTATGCGCTCTGGACATACTTTGTTAGTACCCAACTCACTAACTACCATCAGGTCCTAATGGCCTGGTACTCAGGGCTCTATTGTCCTTCCATCAGGTCCTAATGGCCTGGTATTCAGGGATCTATTGTCCCTCCATCAGGTCCTAATGGTCTGGTACTCAGGGCTCTATTGTCCCTCCATCAGGTCCTAATGGCCTGGTACTCAGGGCTCTATTGTCCCTCCATCAGGTCCTAATGGCCTGGTACTCAGGGCTCTATTGTCCCTCCATCAGGTCCTAATGGTCTGGTACTCAGGGCTCTATTGTCCCTCCATCAGGTCCTAATGGCCTGGTACTCAGGGCTCTATTGTCCCTCCATCAGGTCCTAATGGTCTGGTACTCAGGGCTCTATTGTCCCTCCATCAGGTCCTAATGGTCTGGTACTCGGGGCTCTATTGTCCCTCCATCAGGTCCTAATGGCCTGGTACTCAGGGCTCTATTGTCCCTCCATCAGGTCCTAATGGTCTGGTACTCAGGGCTCTATTGTCCCTCCATCAGGTCCTAATGGCCTGGTACTCAGGGCTCTATTGTCCCTCCATCAGGTCCTAATGGTCTGGTACTCAGGGCTCTATTGTCCCTCCATCAGGTCCTAATGGCCTGGTACTCAGGGCTCTATTGTCCCTCCATCAGGTCCTAATGGTCTGGTACTCAGGGCTCTATTGTCCCTCCATCAGGTCCTAATGGCCTGGTACTCAGGGCTCTATTGTCCCTCCATCAGGTCCTAATGGTCTGGTACTCAGGGCTCTATTGTCCCTCCATCAGGTCCTAATGGCCTGGTACTCAGGGCTCTATTGTCCCTTAACCACTCTGACGTCAATGCAAATGCGATCACATCAAATTACATCAAACACTTATCATCAGAATAGTAGGCCTATCACCTCACTGTGGTGGTCAATATTTATTATTTATTTTACCTTTATTTAACCAGGTAGGCTAGTTGAGAACAAGTTCTCATTTACAACTGCGACCTGGCCAAGATAAAGCATAGCAGTGTGAACAGACAACACAGAGTTACACATGGAGTAAACAATTAACAAGTCGATAACACAGTAGAAAAAAAAGAAAAAAAAGTCTATATACATTGTGTGCAAAAGGCATGAGGAGGTAGGCGAATAATTACAATTTTGCAGATTAACACTGGAGTGATAAATGATCAGATGGTCATGTACAGGTAGAGATATTGGTGTGCAAAAGAGCAGAAAAGTAAATAAATATAAACAGTATGGGGATGAGGTAGGTAAAATTGGGTGGGCTATTTACCGATAGACTATGTACAGCTGCAGCGATCGGTTAGCTGCTCAGATAGCAGATGTTTGAAGTTGGTGAGGGAGATAAAAGTCTCCAACTTCAGCGATTTTTGCAATTCGTTCCAGTCATAGGCAGCAGAGAACTGGAACGAAACGCGGCCAAATGAGGTGTTGGCTTTAGGGATGGTCAGTGAGATACACCTGCTGGAGCGCGTGCTACGGGTGGGTGTTGTCATCGTGACCAGTGAACTGAGATAAGGCGGAGCTTTACCTAGCATGGACTTGTAGATGACCTGGAGCCAGTGGGTCTGGCGACGAATATGTAGCGAGGGCCAGCCGACTAGAGCATACAGGTCGCAGTGGTGGGTGGTATAAGGTGCTTTAGTAACAAAACGGATGGCACTGTGATAAACTGCATCCAGTTTGCTGAGTAGAGTATTGGAAGCTATTTTGTAGATGATATCGCCGAAGTCGAGGATCGGTAGGATAGTCAGTTTTACTAGGGTAAGTTTGGCGGCGTGAGTGAAGGAGGCTTTGTTGCGGAATAGAAAGCCGACTCTAGTTTACAGTCTAGCCAGACACCTAGGTACTTATAGATGAGCGTTTAAGAGCAGTTGGAGGCCACGGAAGGAGTGTTGTATGGCATTGAAGCTCGTTTGGAGGTTAGATAGCACAGTGTCCAAGGATGGGCCGGAAGTATGCGTAGAGGTGGATCAGGGAATCGCCCGCAGCAAGAGCAACATCATTGATATATACAGAGAAAAGAGTCGGCCCGAGAATTGAACCCTGTGGCACCCCCATAGAGACAGCCAGAGGACCGGACAGCATGCTCTCCGATTTGACACACTGAACTCTGTCTGCAAAGTAGTTGGTGAACCAGGCAAGGCAGTCATTAGAAAAACCGAGGCTACTGAGTCTGCCGATAAGAATATGGTGATTGACAGAGTCGAAAGCCTTGGCAAGGTCGATGAAGACTGCTGCACAGTACTGTCTTTTATCGATGGCGGTTATGATATCGTTTAGTACCTTGAGCGTGGCTAAGGTGCACCCGTGACCGGCTCGGAAACCAGATTGCACAGCGAAGAAGGTACGGTGGGATTCGAGATGGTCAGTGACCTGTTTGTTGACTTAGCTTTCAAAGACCTTAGATAGGCAGGGCAGGATGGATATAGGTCTGTAACAGTTTGGGTCCAGGGTGTCTCCCCCTTTGAAGACGGGGATGACTGCGACAGCTTTCCAATCCTTGGGGATCTCAGACGATATGAAAGAGAGGTTGAACAGGCTGGTAATAGGGGTTGCGACAATGGCGGCAGATAGTTTCAGAAATAGAGTGTCCAGATTGTCAAGCCCAGCTGATTTGTACGGGTCCTTGTTTTGCAGCTCTTTCAGAACATCTGCTATCTGGATTTGGGTAAAGGAGAACCTGGAGAGGCTTGGGCGAGTAGCTGCGGGAGGGGGGGCGGGCTGTTGGCCGAGGTTGGAGTAGCCAGGAGGAAGGCATGGCCAGCCGTTGAGAAATGCTTGTTGAAGTTTTTGATAATCATGGATTTATCGGTGGTGACCGTGTTACCTAGCCTCAGTGCAGTGGGCAGCTGGGAGGAGGTGCTCTTGTTCTCCATGGACTTTACAGTGTCCCAGAACTTTTGGAGTTACAACAACAAAACACTTTTATCACAGAAACTGGTTTGATACATTCACCTCTGAAGGTAAATAATGTACTTACATTCAGTAATCTTGCTCTCATTTGTCCTCCTGAGGGTCCCAGAGATAAAATGTAACATAGTTTTGTTTGATAACTATTAAGGGAATTTTGATCAATGATGCCTAATTATGTATACATTTCAATCAGGACTGACTAATCAGAATACTATTATGTTACTGTATATGTACTAATCAGAATACTATTATGTTACTGTATATGTATGAATTTTCTTTTTAATCCTAGTATTAAATGTAATGTGTGTAAATATAATCAAGAATTAGAACAATGACTGTCTGTATCATTGTAGAAATGAATTAACTTATAGCCAGTCTGGCTAGAAGGCTTATCTACACAAGCTGACCTTGGCTCAGTCATATATCATCTTAATAGGGAGAGACATGTGAGAACCATACAGCCATTGTACTAGAGCGGAGATGACACGGGCTAGTACTGAAACTAATGACGTCATTTTCAGTTTATAACCTGTGGTAAATTGTGTAATGAGCAGTACTCTCGTGAATAAAAGCTGCTGGTTGACTTTAAGACTGGTCTCTGTCCATTTAATACAAATAAGGGTCATACAAATCCTTATGAATTGACAGAGTGTTTGATTTTAATTGGGTATTAAAACAGAGGAATTTAATTCCTGCAACAATAACATAAATGTTTATATTCAAATGTAGGAACTGTTTTCTAATATGAAGAAAGAAGTTCAACAGCAGGTTGAATCAGTGTAAAACTTGGTTGTTTTGGATGTTGTTTCAAAGCCTAACACAATGAAATGGACAGTGCTTTCTAAGGTGATGATTAATTAAAACTCCCATATGCATATTCGAGCTTATGCATATGCAAAGAAAAAAAACGAAAAAAATAATAATAATTGTGCCGCATATAGCCAACCACATATCACACACAACAAAACTGATTTGACCTCTACGGGATCGGTGTGTGTGTGTCGGTTGGGCTAACGTGCGCTAATGTGATTAGCAAGACGTTGTAAGTAAGAAGTATATTTCCCAGGACATAGACATGTCTTATATGGGCTGAAAGCTTAAATTCTTGTTAATCTAACTGCGCTGTCCAATTTACAGTAGCTATTACAGTGAATAAATACCATACTATTGTTTGAGGAGAGTGCACAACAAAACACTTTTATCACATAAACTGGTTTGATACATTCACTTCTGAAGGTAAATAATGTACTTACATTCAGTAATCTTGCTCTCATTTGTCATCCTGAGGGTCCCAGAGATAAAATGTAACATAGTTTTGTTTGATAACATAAATGTTTATATTCAAATGTAGGAACTGTTTTCTACAGTTTGAACCCCTGTCTCACTCCTCCCCCCCATCTAAATGTGTGAAGGTTAGTGTGTTTTCTGTAGGGAAGCTAATTATCCATCATTTATGACATTCCTGGGAGTGTGTAAACTTTATTTTTTTTTATTACCATATAATTTTTGTATGTTCTCTATAGTTATGTACTTGAAAATGTATCAATTGACCAATTCGGCACATTTGGGCAGATTTTATACAACATTTTGAACATTAATGCAATGGTTCATTGATTCAGTCTAAAACTTTTCACATACACTGCTGCCGTCTAGTGGACAAAATCGAAATTGCGCCTAGACTCCTAAGCGATATAACGTCCTTTCACTTGCATTTTAAAGAGGATACAAATAAATAAAAAATAAAATAAATGAATGCATGAATATGTCTTTTGTACATAATTGGTCAGGCCTATACTCCAAAATGAATATGTATTTGGTACATAATTGATCAAGCCTATACTTCAAAATGAATATGTATTTGGTACATAATTGATCAAGCCTATACTTCAAAATGAATATGTATTTGGTACATAATTGATCAAACCTATACTTCAAAATGAATATGTCTTTGGTACATAATTGGTCAAGCCTATACTTCAAAATTAATATGTCTTTGGTACATAATTGGTCAAGCCTATACTCCAAAATGAATATGTCTTTGGTACATAATTGGTCAAGCCTATACTCCAAAATGAATATGTCTTTGGTACATAATTGGTCAAGCCTATACTTCAAAATGAATATGTCTTTGGTACATAATTGATCAAGCCTATACTTCAAAATGAATATGTCTTTGGTACATAATTGATCAAGCCTATACTTCAAAATGAATATGTCTTTGGTACATAATTGGTCAAGCCTATACTTCAAAATGAATATGTCTTTGGTACATAATTGGTCAAGCCTATACTCCAAAATGAATATGTCTTTGGTACATAATTGGTCAAGCCTATACTTCAAAATGAATATGTCTTTTGGTACATAATTGGTCAAGCCTATACTTCAAAATGAATATGTCTTTGGTACATAATTGGTCAAGCCTATACTTCAAAATGAATATGTCTTTGGTACATAATTGGTCAAGCCTATACTCCAAAATGAATATGTCTTTGGTACATAATTGGTCAAGCCTATACTCCAAAATGAATATGTCTTTGGTACATAATTGGTCAAGCCTATACTCCAAAATGAATATGTCTTTGGTACATAATTGGTCAAGCCTATACTTCAAAATGAATATGTCTTTGGTACATAATTGGTCAAGCCTATACTCTAAAATTAAACAAATTGTAGTAATTGCCTTTAAGTGTGGACTGTATTATTACTCATACTGGATGGACTGGTTACCTTATGCTATGCTCCAAAATGTCTATCCATGAGTCTGGGAGAGAACATATAGCCAGCCCTAAGCGATGATGTTGGTTCATTGATTGTGCCGGGAAGCCTACAATTCGTGAATTTGTATTTGATTTTGAAATGCGTAGTAATAGTGATTTCATTTTATTTTCATAATTCATTGGGTCACATTTTACCTTTAGCTATGCAGAATATCTCACCACCATGCGTTTCCATCTGCTCCTCTGTCCTATATATCCTTTTTTGAGCGCGAAACAGTTTAGTGAAATATGTTTAATTGCGAAAATATGTTACTATTGATGTTCCCGAACAGATTCCACTTGGTTTCCCAAATTAAGCACTGGGTAGCTGATGATGATGGTGATGATAATGATAAAGGTGATGACGATGACGATGGTGGTGATGGTGCAGGAACAGGTTTGGAGAGCCCATGGCTTTCAGAGCTTGGGCAAAATATCACCTGTAGCTCATCGAGAGCATGCTCTTCCAACAGAGGTTGATTCATGTAGTGAAATAAGTGTTGTTATATTTATTTCTCAGCTGCTCATGTTAAGCACATGCTCCACTATAAATACGAAGTATCCTATCAAACGGGCCGATTCGAAAGTGAGCAGCCTCCATTCGTTATTCAAGTGCATACAGATGAAATGTATTTTCCCCCTGCTCCTGTTCCTGCCCATTTGATAATGTGCCATTCTAAATCTAAACTAATCTTACATATTAGTAAAGACAAGATTCAATTGAGAATAGTCTGATGGGTAAAAAATAAGATCACTTGATGAGAGAACAGCTGTGCAGCCTGAGGCAAGGAACAGAGAGCAAGCTTTTTTTGCTACTTTCTCAAATCATCAATAGCCTATAGTCGCACCATGCAGACAAAACATGTTTGATTTCTGAGACATTCTAAGGTTTGTATCATTCATAGCTAAAGTTGCCAAATAACTCTAAATCTAGCATACAGGACCTGTTTCTAATGTTTACTTTTACTCAACATAGCCACTTTGTCACGGCCGTTAAAGGAAGAGGACCAAGGTGCAGCGTGGCGAGCGTACAGTTCTCTTTTTATTTGGAAAAAAAGACGCCGAACAAAACAATAAACACTACAAAAACAAACCGTGAAACTAAATGCTATGTGCCCTAAACAAAGTCAACTTCCCACCAAGACAGATGGAAAAAAGGGCTACCTAAGTATGGTTCTCAATAAGAGACAACGATAGACAACTGTCCCTGATTGAGAACCCTACCCGGCCAAACAGATAGAAATACAAATAATAGAATATAGAATACCCACCCCAACTCACACCCTGACCAAACCAAAATAGAGACATAAACAGGATCTCTTAGGTCAGGGCGTGACACACTTCGTATGCGCACTTGCTCCGTTATGGGAAAATATTATTGATATTTTATATGGCTAAGTTCAATTATATTCTTCTTACTATAAAATCATAAAAAATAAAATAATGTAATTGGACTTATAAGCATATCTTGTCAGCTAAATGAACAAGCCTACAGCCAGAAAACACAGGACTGCAGTATGCCAACTCATATTATGGTGTTCTGAAATTCATGTTCTTCTAATCAGAATGTTTCTTTAAATACATTGATTTATTATGCTTTTTTAAATGTAGATGTTCCCAAGGCGCAGAACAGCGGCTTGTGTGTGTGGAGGCCTGGAGACGCTATATGTGTTTATAATGGTCAATTACCGTGAGACCTCAGACAGGTGTGTGTACTTTCTGTGGCTCAGGACTTCTTTATTGCCATAGGTTTAGTGTGTGTGTGTGCGTTCGTGTGTGTCAGCATGTGTGGTTCTGAGTTTATTGCATCGCTGCAGTGAGCTAGAGCTTTACTGTCTGCCTGGGCGACAAAGGAAGATTGCTGCTCAAATTCATTTCCTTGCAGGACATTTTTTTCTTGAGCTGATGTCATGGGCCTGGAAAATAATTCAAATTGACCACAAGAAGAACAGATATAATATTTGACTGAAACATAATCATTTCAAACCTTGCTTACGTTTGTATAGATCACATATATCAAGGCATTTAACCCACTGTTCCTAGGCCGTCATTGAAAATAAGAATTTGTTCTTAATTGACTTGCCTAGTTAAATAAAGGTTAAATAAAATATGAAATAATACATATATATATCTCTTTATTATGTGTGGGAATACTTCATGATAAAGTTCTAAAATTAACTTGGAGCTGATTTGCTGGTGTGCTGGTCTTTATTTTTTGCTCAGAAAACCTTGGAGGCTCCTATAAAATCACCCATGGGCCAAATTCGGCCTGCGGTCCGCCAGTTGGGGAACCCTGACGCAATGTGTCCCAAATGGCACCCTATTTCCGATATTGTGCACTACATTTGACCAGGGCCTGTAGGACCTATAGGCAATACTGTGCCCTTTAGATCGCATCCACAGTGTTCATGCATTCCTGTTGACAGGAAATCACTCTCTGAGCTTGTTCTCTCTCTCACACATTGCCTTCAGCACCAAGCACTCAAATATCAAGGAAATTAAAGAAGTGTGAGAATATGCAGCACTGTATTTAATCAAAGCATGGAGGAGAACTATATTCCTGTTGAAGATTATTAGAGTGATGATGACCATGAGCTTTAATGATACAGTTGGTCTCATTCTAAAGAATTTAATATTGCTGATCTATTCTAAAATATAGTGATGTTGATGGTGATGATAATGATGGTGATGATAATGATGGTGGTGATGGTAATGATGGTGATGAAAATGATGGTGGTGATGTTGATGATAATGATGGTGGTGATGATGATGATGGTGGTGGTGATGATGATGATGGTGGTGGTGATGATGATAATGATGGTGGTGATGATGATGATGGTGGTGGTGATGATGCTAATGATGGTGGTGATGTTGATGATAATGATGGTGGTGATGATGATGATGATGATGATAATGATGCGATGATGATAATGATGAAGGTGATGATGATAATGATGGTGGTGATGATGAGGATAATGAGGGTGGTGATGCTGATGATAATGATGTTGGTGATGCTGATAATGATGTGGAGATGGTGGTGATGATGATAATGAGGGTGGTGATGATGATAATAATTATGTGGTGATGATAATGATGATGATAATGATGTGGTGATGATGATAATAATGATGGTGGGGATGATGCGGATAATGAGGGTGGTGCTGCTGATGATAATGGTGGTGATGATGATTATGGTGGCGATGCTGAGATAATGATGGTGGTGATGCTGATGATAGTGATGATGATAATGATGGTGAAGATGATGGTGATGATAAAGGTGATGGTGATGGTGATAATGATGGTGGTGATGATAATGATAAAGGTGATGATGGTGATGATAGTGATAAAGGTGATGATGATGATGATGGTGGTGATGGTGATGATAATGATAAAAGTGATGATGGTGATGATAATGATAAAGGTGATGATGGTGATGATAATGATAAAGGTGATGGCGATGATGATAATGATGGTGGTGATGGTGATGATGATAACGATAAAGGTGATGATGGTGATGATAATGATGGTGGGGATGGTGATGATAATGATAAAGGTGATGATGGTGATGATAATGATGGTGGTGATGGTGATGATAATGATAAATGCGATGATGGTGATGATAGCGATAAAGGTAATGGTGATGATGATAATGATGGTGGTGATGGTGATGATAACGATAAAGGTGATGATGGTGATGATCATGATGGTGGTGATGATAATGATAAAGGTGATGATGGTGATTATAGTGATAAAGGTGATGAAGATAATGATGGTGGTGATGGTGATGATAACGATAAAGGTGATGATGGAGATGATAATGATGGTGGTGATGGTGATGATAATGATAAAGGTGATGATGGTGATGATAGTGATAAAGGTGATGATGATAATGATGGTGGTGATGGTGATGATGTGTTTAACTATGTTGGTGGTTTGGGTCATGATGAGGAGGAAGAGTAGGATGATCAAGAAGGTGTGTTGTTTGGTTGAATAGGTTATGATGATGAGGAGGAGGATGAAGACACTTGCCACTAGCTCCCCTCTGCACCTCCTCTGCTGTTACTGTAATAGAACCACACCTGTCATTCATTCCCCACCCAGGTATCAGTAGTCCACCTGTTGAAGACAGTGCGTCTGCTCCGGCTGCTGCGTCTGCTCCAGAAGATGGACCGGTACTCCCAGCACAGCACTGTGGTGCTCACCCTGCTCATGTCCATGTTCGCCCTGCTGGCCCACTGGATGGCCTGCATCTGGTACGTCATCGGCAAGAAGGAGATGGAGGCAAACGCCTACTCCTGGGACATCGGTGAGTGGTGGGAGCGACTAGTTTTGTCTGAGAGTGGATCAGGGATTTGGTTGGGTATTGCATCAGTGAGCTGCTTGCTCTGTGAGGTGGGGGCATCAGAGATGGGGAAAGTAGGGGTCAGGAAGAGAGGTGGAAGAGTGAGGGGTGAGCATATCTGAGAATCGCCTCAGGGGTGGGCATCGCCGGGTAAGCGGCTAGTTCTGTCTGGAGGGGTTCAGGGACGGCATCATTTAACTGGCGAGAGACCCTGAACATCAATGGATGAGCAGCTTGTTCTGTCTAGAGGGGTTCAGGGATGGTGCTGACATTTGGTGCATGGGCATTTTTGGTTAGTAGTGTCAGCTGGTCATGGCAGCATATCATGGCTTATGTGTGGTTGTTTTTGGCTAGCATCTAAACTCAGCAAAAAAAGAAACGTCCTCTCACTGTCAACTGCGTTTATTTTCAGCAAACTTAACATGTCTAAATATTTGTATGAACATAAGATTCAACAACTGAGACATAAACTGAACAAGTTCCACAGACATGTGACTAACAGAAATAGCATAATGTGTCCCTGAACAAAGGGAGGGGTCAAAATCAAAAGTAACAGTCAGTATCTGGTGTGGCCACCAGTTGCATTAAGTACTGCAGTGCATCTCCTCCTCATGGACTGCACCAGATTTGCCAGTTCTTGCTGTGAGATGTTACCCCACTCTTCCACCAAGACACCTGCAAGTTCCCTGACATTTCTGGGGGGAATGGCCCTAGCCCTCACCCTCCAATCCAACAAGTCCCAGACGTGCTCAATGGGATTGAGATCCGGGCTCTTCATTGGCCATGGCAGAACACTGACATTCCTGTCTTGCAGGAAATCACGCACAGAACGAGCAGTATGGCTGGTGGCATTGTCATGCTGGAGGTCATGTCAGGATGAGCCTGCAGGAAGGGTACTACATGAGGGAGGAGGATGTCTTCCCTGTAACACACAGCGTTGAGATTGCCTGCAATGACAAAAAGCTCAGTCCGATGATGCTGTGACACACCGTCCCAGACCATGACGGACCCTCCACCTCCAAATCGATCCCGCTCCAGAGTACAGGCCTCGGTGTAACGCGAATCCGACCATCACCCCTGGTGAGACAATACCGCGACTCGTCAGTGAAGAGCACTTTTTGCCAGTCCTGTCTGGTCCAGCGGCGGTGGGTTTGTGCCCATAGGCGACGTTGTTGCCTTTGATGTCTGGTGAGGACCTGCCTTACAACAGGCCTACAAGCCCTCAGTCCAGCCTCTCTCAGCCTATTGCGGACAGTCTGAGCACTGATAGAGGGAGTGTGCATTCCTGGTGTAACCTGGGCATTTGTTGTCGCCATCCTGTACCAGTCCCGCAGGTGTGATGTTTCAGATGTACCGATCCTGTGCAGGTGTTGTTACACATGGTATGCCACTGCGAGGACGATCAGCTGTCCGTCCCACCTCCCTGTAGCGCTGTCTTAGGCGTCTCACAGCACGGACATTGCAATTTATTGCCCTGGCCACATCTGCAGTCCTCATGCCTCCTTGCAGCATGCCTAAGGCACATTCACGCAGATGAGCAGGGACCCTGGGCACCTTTCTTTTGGCGTTTTTCAGAGTCAGTAGAAAGGCCTCTTTAGTGTCCTAAGTTTTCATAACTGTGACCTTATTTGCCTACCGTCTGTAAGCTGTTAGTGTCTTAACGACCGTTCCACAGGTGCATGTTCAGTGTTTAAACCCATTTTTACGAATTATCTTTGAAAGACAGGGTCCTGAAAAAGGGACGTTTCTTTTTTTGCTGAGTTTATTAGCTTCCCAACCAGCATCTCGCTATGCAGTTTTAATGGCTGTGTTGATTATTTTATTGATTCAACTGATTTCTAATGAGACACTCATTACACTATAAAATATTCATGCACGGGGAAGGAATTTAATGTGACTGGGGAAAAACATGTCCTGTTTTATTTGTTTCTGGGGTTTTGATTGACAGAGTAGAGTAGTCCCACAGTAATGACTAGTCGCCGGGCCCCAGGCTTCCCCTGAACACATAATGTCCAACACATAATGAGGCCTCTAGGGCTGATCCCCAGTCAGTATCGATGAGCCAGGCTCTATTCTCAATTACCTCTCCCTGACGTCTCCAAACTGATTCTGGGTCAGTATTGATGGGGCCATGAGAAGCTGATGCTGTTTTTCCAATTAACTGAGCCTCAGTGTCATGCAGGATTAATGCACTGTATCTCAATTATGGAATTCTAATGCTGATCCCACGTCAGTGAGAGCGGTATATCCAATTACCATTCTTAAGTGTCTGGTGGAGGTCTCAGGGACCTGCTGATTGTTTCAACACTAACTTTATAGGTAGGAGCTGACCTAGGATTAGTTTTGGTTCTCAGGTACCTGGTATCAGGGATGGATTACGACCAGAAGTCATCCCGGACGTTTCTAATACACAGGCCCATTACTTTTACAGGCCCACCATCCTGCAGCGGAAAGAATGGTGGATTAGTGTAACGCTCCGGGTGTCGTGGGTGTGGAGTCAGACGTAGGAAACAGAGAGTGCGATGCTGTGCTCTTTAATGCACAAAACGCAACACAGGGTGCTCACAATCACAATACACGACCAGGAACAAACACGTTCCTCTACTACAAAACAGAAGGTCACAATAATTAATCCCGCACAAAGAACCAGGCGGGCCGGCTGACTAATAAAGCCTCACTAATTATACCCAACTCAAAACAGGTGTACTCAATAAACACATAAGGAGGGGGAGGAAAGAATCAGTGGCAGCTAGTAGGCCGGCGTTGATGACCGCCGAGCGCCACCCGAACGGGAAGGGGAGCCACCTTCGGTCGGAGTCGTGACAATTAGGCTACCATTATTTAAAATAAGGTTCATTCTGCGCAAAACCCCCAATTTAGACCGACCCACTAGGCTTCAGATGGACCAGCACATCTGCCATTTGTTCAAGCTGCCCTATCTGTTTGTTCTTGCTAATACTCAGTTTGTACAGTGCCTTGCGAAAGTATTCGGCCCCCTTGAACTTTGCGACCTTTTGCCACATTTCAGGCTTCAAACATAAAGATATAAAACTGTATTTTTTTGTGAAGAATCAACAACAAGTGGGACACAATCATGAAGTGAAACGACATTTATTGGATATTTCAAACCTTTTTTCCCATTCCTCCTTGCAAAACAGCTCGAGCTCAGTGAGGTTGGATTTTTCAGTTTTTGATTTGTTAAAAAAGTTTGAAATATCCAATAAATGTCGTTCCACTTCATGATTGTGTCCCACTTGTTGTTGATTCTTCACAAAAAAATACAGTTTTATATCTTTATGTTTGAAGCCTGAAATGTGGCAAAAGGTTGCAAAGTTCAAGGGGGCCGAATACTTTCGCAAGGCACTGTAGGTGTGCCAAGCTTGTAGCATCATACCCAAGAAGACTCGAGGCTGTATTCGATGCCAAAGTTGCTTCAACAAAGTACTGAGTAAATGGTCTGAATACTTATTGTAGTGCGATTCGTCTTCGTCTGACAAGGAGTAAGAAGGATCGGACCAATATGCAGCAGGGTACGTGTCCATGTTGATATTTATTAACACAACACAAAAACAAAATAACAAGGAGAACGAACAGAAACGAAACAGTTCTGTCTGGCGAAGAGACAGAAAAAAATCACCCACAACTAAAATGAAGAAAACAGGCTACCTAAGTATGATTCTCAGTCAGAGACAACGAACGACACCTGCCAAACACAAAACACAACATAAAAAAAAGAACATACACTACCCACCCCAACTCACGCCCTGACCAAACTAACACAAAGACATAATAAAGGAACTAAGGTCAGAACGTCACACTTATGTAAATGTGATATTTCACAAACAACTACCTCTTTCCCTACTGTATTTATTTTATTTATTTATTTATTTTGCTCCTTTGCACCCCATTATTTTTATTTCTACTTTGCACATTCTTCCACTGCAAATCTACCATTCCAGTGTTTTACTTGCTATATTGTATTTACTTTGCCTACATGGCCTTTTTTTGCCTTTACCTCACTTATCTCACCTCATTTGCTCACATCGTATATAGACTGTTTATACTGTATTATTGACTGTATGTTTGTTTTACTCCATGTGTAACTCTGTGTCATTGTATGTGTCGAACTGCTTTGCTTTATCTTGGCCAGGTCGCAATTGTAAATGAGAACTTGTTCTCAACTTGCCTACCTGGTTAAATAAAGGTGAAATAAAAAAAATAAAAAAATCCCTCTCAACCATACAATTGTATAATTCCTTATCAATCCATAGGGATTGAACAGTTTTTACAGTCACCTTAATGGGTGCATATTTATTATTAACTAGAATAAGCAATTTCAAAAATGTGTAAAGTGCAGCGTCTGACTGCTCCTCATTACACACTACAGACCGACAAATATTCTTTACATCTTCAACATAGCAATCACTGCAAAAGTTATTGTGTGACCTCTTATACACTATATTAGGTCCAGCCTTTGGAACTTTGGTTTTCCTAGATATGGCTATTATATTATAGTCACTACATCCAATGGATTTGGATCCTTCTTTACAGCAGATTTTTGCAGCATTAGTTAAAGTTGTGATCAATACACATGGATGGTTCCATTCCTGTGCTGTTTGTAAGTACCCTGGTACTGTAGGTTGACTGATAACCTGATCCAGGTTGCAGGCACTGGTTACAGTTTGAAGCTTTTTCATGAGTGGGCAGCTTGATGAAAGCCAGTCAATATTTAGGTCACCCAGAAAATATACCTCTCTGTTGATATCAAACACATTATCAAGGATTTTACACATATTATCCAGATACTGGCTGTTAGCACTTGGTGGTCTATAGCAGCTATCCACAAGAAAGAGAGGTGAGGCAGGTGAACCTGTAGCTATATTACTTCAACACCGTTTGACATGAGATCGTCTCTAAGCTTTACAGGAATATGACTCTGAACATACACTGCAACACCTCCACAATAGGCAACCCGGTCTCTTCTGAAGATGTTGAAACCATGTATTGCATACCACTGTATCATCAAAGGTATTATCTAAGTGAGTTTCAGAGGTAGTCAGTATTTGAATGTTATGTTACTAGAAAGTTATCAATTTCATGAACCTTGTTTCTTAGGCTATGTATGTTAATGTGGGCAATTTGTAGCACTTTTCTGGGATTGATAGTCTTTATTGCTTTATTGGGAGGCTTATCAGAGGTAGACATGACAATGGTATTTATGTTTTAGCTGATAGTGCAGGGTGAGCTGCACACAGTGTATTTCCTACTAGGGCACACCGCCCAGTGCTAACAATATAACCCATGTTCATAGGCGCATAATTACGGCATACAAAAGCTGTAGGATTGACAGAAGCATTCAATGGAGTTATGACTGCCAACGCCCCTGGGACAATGTACATTTGCAGCAGCACTACGACAACTCAGCGACATAATGGTAAGGATTGTCTGAGCAGGGCTTCGGTCAATGATAAGTCATTGTCTCAACGCAGCCTTGAAATGCACGGACAGGGTCCAGGAGCCAAGATGATTTGGATGGACCAAAAGGTGTCAAAGTTATCTATAAGAGTTATGCCAACAGAACTACAGTTGTCTTTTAGCCAAGTGTTTAATGCTAGTAGCCTGCTGAATCTTTCACAGCCGCGGCCCAGCGATGGTACCAGGGCTGAAATAATTGCCCACTTTTTGGAATCTTTCAGAGCAAGAATCAGTTCTTTAAAATGCATTTTCAGCAGTTCCGAGCTAGCCCTCCTAATGTCATTTGACCCTACATGGACTGCGACAGGCGCATCGGTTTGTGCCAAGAACTGCAACGCTGCTGAGTTTTTCACGCTCAACAGTTTCCTGTGTATATCAAAAATGGTCCACCACCCAAAGGACATCCAGCCATGGGGGAGCAACTCAATATTAGGAAGGTGTTCTTAATGTCTGGTATACTCAGGGTATACTGTATATACAGTGGGGTCTGAAATGATTGACACCCTTGATGAAGATGAGCAAAAATGACTGTATAAAATAAATAATTAAAATACTGAGCTATATTTTCTGCAAAAAACATTTGAAATGAGATTATTGTAAAACATTATGGTAAATAATTTGTGACATTTTTTAGTCACTTTTATAATAAATAGGAATAAAATACATTTTTAAACACTTGTACATAATGTGGATGCAACCATGATTACGGATAATCCTGAATGGATCGTGAATAGGGGTCAAAGATTATAACCCCAAGACATGCTAACCTTTCACCATTACCAATAACATGGGAGGTTAGCATGTTTAAGGTATGATCTTTGACCCTCTATAACTTTCTCACTCATCATTATTCAGGATTAGTTTAGGATTTTCCATAATCATGGTAGCATCCACATTAATGTAGGTATGATCTTTGACCCTCCGTCATTTTCTCACTCATTCATTCAGGTTTATCCGTAATCATACCCTTTTGAGCAAAAAGGTATGACTTGTTTATATTTTTATGAGCAATTGTATTAGTATAAAATAATATAGCTTCCCAATTTTTTTAGCATACAATATAGCTCAGTATTTGAATGATTTATTTGATACAGTTATTATTGCATATCTTTATCTTATTCACACAAATCAATCAGCCTGAGATATGATGACAATCCACCTGTCACGACTTCCACCGAAGGTGGTTCCTCTCCCTGTTCGGGCGGGGCTCGGCGCTCAGCGCTCGGCGTCGCCAGCCTACTAGCCATCACTGATGCATTTTTCCTTCTCCGTTTGTTTTGTCTTTGGTTCTTTCTCACCTGGTTTAATTTGCTTTAATTTCTGTGTGTTTAATTACCCCTGTTGCCTGCTTAGGTTTGTGCGGGATTATTCATGTGATGTTGCTCGTTGAGGTTGTGCCTTAGTTATTTTCACGTATTATACAGAGTGTGTATAAGTTTAAGGAGCGTTATTTTTCCTCCTTCCGTGAGTAACTGTGTTCTCTTTTGTTGAGGGCGTTTATTTGGTATTGTACCTGACCTTATTGTGGTGGACTTGCCTATTAAAAAACGCTACTTGGACATCTCTGCTCTCCTGCTCTTGACTCCTTCACCTACCTCTAAACACAATAACGTAACACCACCATTTAGTTTGTCTGTCTGATTAAATCTCTATCTCTATTATGGGCAAATCTGAAATGGCACCCTATTTCATATATTAGGGGTCTCCAACCTTTTTTAGCATGAGAGCTACTTTTAAATGATTAAATATGTTGTGAGCTTCTGATTTAAAAAAAATCCTAGCTTTCAAATAGGCCCTCTCTTTGTATTTTCCCGAATTCAGATTTTCTTTGTACATTTTTGTTCTGTCTTCTCTCTACAAATTACAATTATTCATGTAGAAACAATGACATTGGATGGTCTGAGTCCATGTCAATTCTTAAAATCACATCAGAAGACAAAATTTGAGGGCTGGGAATTAAAAATATATATATATATATTTGAGTGAAATACCCCTTTAAATGCTTCTTTGGCGAGAGAAGAATGTGCTGGACTAGCTATGTTTTTGCTGCTGCATATGTCATGACAGAGTTTGCAAAAAAACAAAAGCCCACCCGAATGATACAAATAATCATGAATGTTTTGGGGAAAGATTTTATAGTGTTTATTTCTTTTTGTCTTTCTGTTTAACCAGAAGACAGTTACTGTATCATTAACACTAACTGGCAACACTAAGTGAATAAAAGACAAACACGTGCACCACACAGACATAAAGGGGCATTATTGCTGGAAATGAATGGGCAGATATTGTTACTTTTTAAGTTAATTGTGGCTAACCAGGGGCGGGATAATGTCAATGTGGATTTGATTGATAGTAGCCAGGAGCTTGAGGTGTCTGATACATGTGAGATTTGTTTATGACAATTTGTGGTGGAACACGTGAAAAATACATGCAGAATTGTTTGGAGAGTTACTCATCGGTAGGCTGCGAGCTATTGGTAGCTCACAATCGACCTCTTGGAGACCCCTGCCCTATATAGTGCAATGCTCTGGTGAAAAGTTATGCACTATCTAGAGCAAATGAAGACATTTTGGACAAAGCCTATGACTGTGTTCTGATTCTCCACCCCTCACAATCATGACTGGAGGAAGTTTCCACCATTCCTTACACTTCTTCTAAATCATGACGGAGTGTACACTTTGAGCTTTGAGCGAGAGAAGGGTAGAGAATTGGAACAAAGCCCATCTTTCCCTCCCTCCTCTCTGTCTCCAGGCTGGCTTCATGAGTTGGGGAAGCGTCTGGAGTCTCCCTATGACCCCTTGGGGGAAGTGAACGGGACGGGGCTGAGCGGTCCCTCTCTGAGGAGTGTCTACATCGCTTCTCTCTACTTCACCCTGTCCAGTCTGACCAGCGTGGGCTTCGGCAACGTGTCGGCCAACACTGACGCTGAGAAGATCTTCTCTATCTGCACAATGCTCATCGGAGGTAGGGGAGATACACACACACGGGCACACACACGCACATCACAATGAATGCTGAATGCATGTAAGAACTATTCAGAATGACATCTGTGAACACCAGGCAATGTTCATAATGTTAGCTTTATCTAGTTTTACCGTGATAAGGACTGGTCTTGTGGCTGATCCGCTGGTTTGGACTGCTTCTATTTGGTTTTATCTGGTCCAAACCAGAGACGTGAACTGGTTTTGGGGCTGTGGGTTTAAATGAGGTCACAGTGGCAAGTGTTCTCCCTTTGAATGTTTATGAGCCTGGCTGTGTTAAATGTCCCCGACTGCCTGGGGGCAATCACACACACACACACACACACACACACACACACACACACACACACACACACACACACACACACACACACACACACACACACACACACACACACACCCTCTAGTAAATCTTTCTCAGAATGTTTTCCTTTTCTCTTAATCTTATGCCCCACCTCTAAACCTCATGCCCCACCTCTAAACCTCATGCCCCACCTCTAAACCTCATGCCCCACCTCTAAATATCTTGCCCATCCATCTCCAAATGTGACCCCCCAAACTCAATTTTACTCCCACACTCCTAACTCCAAACCCACCTCCCAATATCATGCCCCTCTAACTCATCCCCACCAAAACCCTGTTTTCCAACCCTCGCTCCCTCCTGTCTGTCTGTCCTCGGCCTGCCTGCCTGCCCACCAATCCCTCCGCCCTTCTGTCCCTCCCTTCCCCCCTCCCTCTTTCCCGCCATCCCTCCCCTCCAGCGTTGATGCACGCCCTGGTGTTTGGTAATGTGACAGCCATTATTCAGAGGATGTACTCTCGCTGGTCCCAGTACCACACCCGCACCAAGGACCTGAAGGACTTCATCCGAGTCCACCACCTGCCCCAGGGCCTCAAACAGCGCATGCTGGAGTACTTCCAGACCACATGGTCTGTCAACAACGGCATTGACTCCAACGAGGTGAGCAATCTGAACACCCTTTGTGGAGAGTGTTATTATAGGTTATTGTTTCAGCCCGACACTATCACTCCTGATTCAACTATCAAGGGCTTGATGATGAGAGTGTAAACCATAAAGAAGTTTGGCTGAACAAGTATTTAAAAAATAGAGAGGGGGGGAGGTGAAAGAGAGACAGAAAGAGAGAGAGAGAACGAGAGAGAAAGAGCATGAGAGATGGATAGACTGAGATACAGAGCAGGACAAAAAGAGAGACAGTGGCCCATCATGCCTCAGGAGCAGCTTGCTTTTGAGACAGACAGCAAAGACATAACAGAACAGAGCATTCAGATAGGGCAGAGAGATGAATCACAGATGTATGAATTATAGATAGGCCTGTTGATTAAAGTGGGCCTCTGTTGTCATGATGACTCACTGATATTTTCTGTTCAGCACGTTTCTGCTATTGGCTAAAACAGAGACTGACAGATGTTGTGTGTCAGGGATGATTAGATGATGATTAGGACATTAATGGCTTAGTAATGTAGCTGGTGTTTTGTGGTGGGAACCAGGGGCGCCGCCAGGGATATTGGGCCCCATAAAAAGATATCACATTGGGCCCCACCACCACCACAGGCCACATCAACCCTGCGCAGTTTCTGCAACCACACACCTCCAGAACCCAACCGACCCATTCAAAGCTTTAAATAACTCTACCTTTGCAGGCTTGCAACTCTCTTGTAGTCCAATATTTACTGTAGGATATTTACTGACAGTGAGCTGTGAAAATATTACACTGTGCGGACATGCATGCAACATTCTGCATACAGTGGAATTCAGTATTTGACGTAAGACTGATACCCTCTATAAGAAATGTGCTAAAGGCCGTCTTTTACAGTCTAAATGTAATTTTAATGGTAACATTCTTGAATGGAAAATTCTCTTAACATTAATGTATAACTTAAAATAAATATAACTTAAATATATATTAACCTTTTCAATTACAATAAATATAACTTAAATATACATTAACCTTTTCAATTACAATACATTTTTTTCATTTTTTTATTTCACCTTTATTTGACCAGGTAGGTTTTCATTTACAACTGCGACCTGGCCAAGATAAATCAAAGCAGTGCGACACAAACAACAACACAGAGTTTCACATAGAGTAAAACAAACATACAGTCAATAATACAGTAGAAAAATAAATCTATATACAATAAACATTATAATCTATAGAATTATATAACAAACAAAAGAATAAAATCAGCAGCAGACTTTTGAACTAAGTTTACTTACCAACTAGAAAATAAGCAGCTGTGAAGTGGAAATGGGAATGAAAAGGCCTGATGGTGGCGCTAGAGGAAAGGTCAAGAGGTCACCAAATCAATAGGTTTCTTCCACTTGGGGTCTTGATTGTGCACAACAAATGTTATGGCAATCCAGCCATTACTTTGAGATATATCTTGTTCTCAGTCTGTTCTCAGTCTGTTCTCAGCCTGTGGGCATCATGTGTGTAGTGATCCAATATCCACAGCCATACCATTTAGCAGTTATCACTGGCCCTCGCTCAGTCTTACTCACAAAGAGCCCAGTGCTGAGCCTTCTTGTTAGTAAAGTCACTGATCAAGTCTTTGAAGTCCAGCTTTCTAGCTAACTGACTTTCAATGGGTCAGCATGGCAAGACTGCAAAGCCTGTCCTGGGACATAGTGGACATCAAATAGTTGTTTATCAGTTTTAGCTTACTGAAAGCTCTCGCCACCAGCAACGGTCACAGGCAGTGTGCAAAATATACGTAAAGCAATGCACACTTCTCCCACAATGCTTTGCAGCTGCATCTTACAAATTCAATTCAGGTAACCAAGAGGGGACAAGTTAGGGGGGAAAGTGGCAGCATATACAGTGTTCAGGTGTCTTACTTCATTTTGATCTCTGGAATACTTCATGATCAGTGGTTGGCACACAGAAGGGACTTTACCCCCTCTAATCTGACCAACTTTCAGAACAGCAGAAAATGATTCTACAATTTTTGCAGTGGTGTTGAACCAAGTGTCCAAGTCACTTATGATGTTGTCCATAGCAGTAACAAACACTGTGTTCTGAAACACTGTTGCTGCACTGTCCTGAGCCGTCTCTTCTTGAGAGTCATGGAATCTCTTCCTTTTCCTCTGGCGGCTGTGTTCCTTGCTAAATTGAGGTGCAACCTCCATTTGCGTAGAAATCAGTGTTGCCTCAGACAGGAGAGACTCCCATCCATCTCTAAGAGACTGCATCTCTTCCTTTAAGGCTCTGATATTGGCTGCCTCTGTGTCAAGTGAAATTTTTCCTGACTGGAGAATCACATTCATGTCCTCAATGCATTGCAGTACCTGCAATTATGACAACTGACATGTCATTCAACACAATGCTGCTCACCTCCTCCTTCAGTTGTGAGTAGGGCTGGTTCAGGGCTGTGGGGATGGGGAGACAGGGCTGCTGAGCCTGAAGCTGCATCTGTTGGGTCTGGCACCAGGCAGGGGGAGGGACAACTGATTTAGTGTGAATAGATGGCTAAAAGTTTGCCTGCATTGATTAAATGTTGGCTAATAGAGAGCGAAATGTAAACACTCAGAATTTTCTGTGAAGATATTAAGTAACTAATGTTAGGGGAGCAAAAGTAGCCTATTTCACTATGGACTAAGCTAACAGGTTAATTTACACCACATTTACACACTGACCTCATCCAGCTTCCTTTGTGAAAAATTGGGTGACATACTGTCGCCCATTCTCTTCTCTCCAGAGTGCCTCTGTATTGGCCACCCCCCCCCCCCCCACCCCCCAATACGGTGCCACTGTGGGAACAATAGTGTGTTGGCAGAGGTCTCAATATAGGGTCAAAGTAGGAGGGCTGATCTAGAATCAGGTTCACCTTGTCCATTCAATATAATCTGTAAGGAAAAACTGATCCTAGATGAGTATATACTTTGTCATACTTTGAGATGCTTTATGATGTGGTGTGTGGTGCTGTTGTATCATTATGCCTTCTTTCAATAATGTTTGTTTAAGATACCCCCAGTTGTGCTGGGTCAAAAGTTCAACTCACTCCATGCAGCACCAGCTAAAGTCAGCACAACTTATTGCAAACACTTGCAATATTTTCACCAAAGTGCCTTTATTCAAAGTGGCCTTAGACATGCAGATTTTTGGTGACATCATCACTTTTAAAATTGTATTTATTTAGCTGACCTTTTTCTAACCTTTTTTAATCAGGAAGTCCCTTGAGATGAATAATCTCTTTCTCGAGAGGGTCCTGACCAAGATAGCAGTTTAACTGCAATCGTGCCATGGCTAATAATCTCAATCTCTCTCTCTCTCTCTCTCTCTCTCTCTCTCTCTCTCTCTCTCTCTCTCTCTCTCTCTCTCTCTCTCTCTCTCTCTCTCTCTCCACCACCACCCCCCCCCCCATATAGCTGCTGAAGGACTTCCCAGACGAGCTGCGCTCCGACATCACCATGCACTTGAACAAGGAGATCCTGGAGCTGTCACTGTTTGCCTCGGCCAGCAGGGGGTGCCTGCGCTCCCTGTCCCTGCACATCAAGACCACGTTCTGCGCCCCTGGGGAGTACCTGCTGCGCCAGGGGGATGCCCTGCAGGCCATCTTCTTCGTCTGCTCTGGGTCCATGGAGGTGCTGAAGGACGGCATGGTGCTGGCTATACTGGGTGAGACATGGTGCTGGCTATACTGGGTGAGACATGGTGCTGGCTATACTGGGTGAGACATGGTGCTGGCTATACTGAGTGAGACATGGTGCTGGCTATACTGGGAAAGACATGGTGCTGGCTATACTGGGAGAGACATGGTGCTGGCTATACTGGGTGAGACACGGTGCTGGCTATACTGGGTGAGACACGGTGCTGGCTATAGAGAAAGGGAGGAAGGGAGGGAGGTAGGGGGAAGGGGGAGAGGGAGGAATGGGAAGCGGGAGGAAAGGGAGAGAGGGGGGGTTGGATAGGTGAGCAGGTAGGCCGAGGACAGAAAGGCAGACAGGTTGACAGGCAGACAGACAGATAGACAGAAAGGCAGACAGACAGGCAGACAGTCAGATAGGCAGGCAGGCAGGCAGGCAGACAGACAGACAGACAGACAGACAGACAGACAGACAGACAGACAGACAGCCAGCCAGGCAGGCAGATGGAGTCCATTGTTGGAACACTTTGTAATGCTACTTGGCTGATTCCATCCCAACAGGCCACCTGTGGATCACAGTTTCCATTGTAGGGCTGAATCTACAGGCCTCTGTCACCTGCCACTCCCTCTCTCTGTGTGAGTGTGTGTCCCTGTGTACAGTATCTGTGACTGAGCCTTTGTATGCTTGTTTGTTTGCTTATTAGTGTGTGTGTGGGGTGGTACCCCACTACCACTTATCTACAACACAAAATCCATGTAAACATATGTGTATAGTGCGTATGTTATCATGTATCTGTGTGTGAAGTCAACCTCTCCTCTACTTTGAGCCAGGAGAGATTGACATGCATGTTATTAAGGTTACGGGCCAGCCGTACTGCCCTGTTCTGGGCCATAGTGACTATGTAATGTGTGTATACAGTATTTAACAGGGACAACACTCTCTTTCAGAGCTCTCCTGCTGACTGTGCAGAAGGTCAGGCTGACATTGACAATCTGGGAAGAGTGAAGCTCTCTAAAGCATTACGCCAACTCCTTACAAACCTTCTCACAGCCAAAACCGCTCAGCCAAGCTCCGAGCAAGAGTGTGCCACACAAAAGAAGAGGGGGGGGGGTTGAGCGGTAGAGATAGGGGAGGAATAGATAGAGGAGAGGAAAGGAGACAAATGGAGAAAGAGAGTGAGGGAGGTAGGGGTGAATAGAGAAAAGAGCAGAGCGAGGGGATGAGAGCAGTCACGACAGCACTGCTTACTATCAGCACCCCCCAGCACCCAATGCAGATAAGCAGTGTTCACAGTTCAGTATGACAATGATAAATACTTTAGCCCAGCTCAAGAGCTATTCCAGCTTCCTCATGACATCATGCACACCTAGCCAACACACGGGGCCGACATCCAACACAGGAAAATGAGGGCAACCTAAATAAAAAAAACTGAAACATGTTGTCACTTTATGACATGCAATATATTCTATGCTATGTTCTAACTATGATCTATGACTGATCAGATTATGTTATTAATAACAGTCCATGGCACAAAAATACAGCCCTAGAAATTGTGGCTTTGTCTATTCTAGTAATTCTAATTCTATGTTTACAGCTCTCTGTTTGAAACGTCCATCCCTCCCTCTCCCTCCCCAGGTAAGGGTGACCTGATCGGGGCCAACATGTCTATAGATGACCGGGTGATAAAGACCAACGCAGATGTGAAGGCCCTAACCTACTGTGACCTGCAGTGTATCAACCTGAGTGGTCTATACGAGGTACTGGACCTCTACCCAGAGTACACCAGCCGCTTTGTCCAGGACATCCAGCTGGATCTCACATACAACCTGAGGGAGGGACACGAGTGCCATGTGAGTCACATGCACATACATAGAGAGAGAGAGAGAGCGAGCAGAGGGGGGGAGGGAGGGAGGGAGGGAGGGAGGGAGGGAGGGAGAGAGAGAGAGAGATGATGGAGTGCAGCAATAGCCTGGGTTCCTAAATGAGGAATGCTGCTGTAATTACAGTCAGGTGTGTCTGGTCCTGCTGCCCAAATAACACTGGCCCACTTTACACACACACAGACACGCACGCACGCACGCACGCATGCTAGCACGCACGCACACTGCCACAGCGCAAAGTGGAAAACTATGCTATTGAGAGGGGCAGCTCATGAGAGATTTCCTGTAATAACATTATGTCATAAAGAGTTTCTGAGAGGGAGGATAACATCTGGGTTGGGCAATATAGACATGTTAAATTCACTCACTTTTCTTTCTGACAGGTTATGTCCAGATTGTCCACCAAACCTTTGGACACACAGGTACGGTTAAAAAGACACTAACGAAGATATCTGATAACAGTTCTATCAATGTTGGCTTTTTTCTATGTAAAACAAAGCCAAGGGGTTTGTACTGAGAATTTATAGTCAACATATCTCTTTTAAGGGCTTTTGGATGTTTTAATAATGGTGCAGAGCCCCTTCACAAACTGACCCACAAATAACCATGAATAAACTTCTTCCAAAATCATTTAATGTTTCTTATGACACAGTAGTAAAAACTCTTCCAGTCTCCATCTCTTGTAGTTGACTCAAATCACTCTTTGGCATAATGATTTGTATTAATGGTGGAGGGGGTTCAGAGGGAGGAGGAGAAGGAGGGAATGATGGAGAGAGGGGTGAGGGGGCATATTCATTGGTGAGAGAAGTTTGAGTTTTTATGGTGATGGAGGGGGTTGGGGTTATGGGGATGGAGGGATGAGAGGTTGGGGGTGAGGGGGTGGGGGCTGGGGGTGGGGATGGAAGGATGATGGGATGGGGGTTGTGTGTGGAGGGGGGTTTGGGGATGGAGGGATGAGGGGATGGGATGAGGGGATGGGGGTTGGGAATGTAGGGATGGGATGGAGGGATGAGGGGATGGGGGTTGGGTGTGGAGGGGGGTTTGGGGATGGAGGGATGAGGGGATGGGGGTTGGGGATGGGGAGAGATATTCATTTTGAGTGGAAGTTTGAGTGGAAGAGCTGATTTGATTGACAGACCGCTGGGGGAGACTTTGGCGACTCATTAAATTACAGAGCAGAGTGGGGCGTCATTTAATATTTACAAGAGGAAGTGAGGGAATTTGGGGTAGAAATCTGAGAACAGTATTAGACCAGGTGATTAATCAGAGAAGGATAGTGTGTGTGTGTGTGTGTGCGTGCGTGCACGGAGCCATGAGCATTCAGTGGATGGTTTCAGAAACCACAAGGCAGATTTTTACTAAATCAGAAGGAGAACATTGGTCACCTATCAATAGAAGGAGAACATTGGTCACCTATCAATAGAAGGAGAACATTGGTCACCTATCAATAGAAGGAGAACATTGGTCACCTATCAATAGAAGGAGAACATTGGTCACCTATCAATAGACCTATCAATAGAAAGGTCAGTGCTTTCTTATTGTTTTGGGGAGTGAGGGCCGTCGGGGGCCCCGTTAGGGGCCCCGTTAGGGTTATTTAAGATACTCTTCAAAGAGGGTTTCAGACTTTTTCAAAAGATCTGGCTCATTAGGGGTTGAAAGGTCATCAAAATCATTGAGGTCAGGGGTCACGCTGTTCATTACAGCCAAGGTCAAAGTGCGACCTGTACCTGTGCTGCCTTCATTATTCCCCAGGTCATAGTTAACTAATGTGCTTCACTGGGCTCTTGCTTCCACCTTGTCACACACAAAGGCTTAGTGTGCCAGGTGCTCCCAGAGCCTACAAGTCAATACTGGATTTTAACACTGAATAGAGACCTCTTTCTCCATCTCACCCTCCCCCTCACTCTCTCTCAATTCAGTTTCAATTTAAGGGGCTTTATTGGCATGGGAAACATATGTTTACATTGCCAAAGCAAGTGAAATATGAACAGCACTACATTCACAAATGTTCCAGAGGATTACATACATTTCAAATGTCATATTATGTCTATATACAGTGTTGTAATGATGTGCAAATAGTTCAAGTACAAAAGAGAAATGGTGTTTATTCTTCACTGATTGCCCTTTTCTTGTGGCATCAGGCCACAAAACTTGCTGCTGTGGTGGCATACTGTGGTATTTCACCCAGTAGATATGTGAGTTTATCCAAATTGGATTTGTTTTTCGAATTCTTTGTGGATCTGTGTAATCTGAGGGAAATATGTCTCTCTAATATGGTCATACATTTGGCAGGAGGTTAGGAAGTGCAGCTCAGTTTCCACCTCATTTTGGAGGGCAGTGTGCACATAGCCGGTCTTCTCTTGAGAGCCAGGTCTGTCTACGGCGGCCTTTCTCAATAGCAAGGTTATGCTCACTGAGTCTGTACATAGTCAAAGATTTCCTTAATTTTGGGTCAGTCACAGTGGTAAGGTATTCTGCCACTGTGTACTCTCTGTTTAGAGCCAAATAGAATTCTAGTTTGCTCAGTTTTTTTGTTAATTCTTTCCAATGTGTCAAGTAATTATATTTTTATTTTCTCATGATTTGGTCCGTCTAATTGTGTTGCTGTCCTGGGGGTCTGTGGGGTCTGTTTGTGTTTGTGAACAGAGCCCCAGGAGCAGCTTGCTTAGGGGAATCTTCTCCAGGTTCATCTCTCTGTAGGTGATGGCTTTGTTATGGAAGGTTTGGGAATCGCTTCCTTTTAGGTGGTTGTAATTTAATGTCTCTTTTCTGGATTTTAATAATTAGCCGGTATCGGCCTAATTCTGCTCTGCATGCATTATTTTGTGTTTTACGTTGTACACAGAGGATATTTTTGCAGAATTCTGCATGCAGTCTCAATTTGATGTTTGTCCCATTTAGTGAATTCTTGGTTGGTGAGCGGACCCCAGACTTCACAACCATAAAGGGCAATGGGTTCTATAATATTTTTAGCCAAATCCTAATTGGTATGTCAAATGTTATGTTCCTTTTGATGGTGTAGAAGGCCCTTCTTGCCTTGTCTCTCAGATCATTCACAGCTTTGTGGAAGTTACCTGTGGCGCTGATGTTTAGGCTGAGATATGTATAGTTTTTTGTGTGCTCTAGGGCAACGGTGTCTAGGTGTATTTTTTTAAATTTGTGGTCCTGATCTCTCTTTCTCTCTCTGAGTGTCTGTGTATAAAAAGGTTGTGGAACCTTATTCAATTATATCTAAATATACTGTATATTGCTCAGAATTTTTCCCAGAGTATGTAACATTAAGTACAGGCTTGAGTTCTGTCAACCGTGGCAGCACAGAACCTGAGAGAACCTTGAGTTCTGTCAGCCGTGGCAGCACAGAACACTGAGAGAACTTTAGCTATTATAAAAATAGAACCTTCTTCACTGAGGTGGCTGTTTGGCTAACACACATTACAATGGAATCCTGCCCAAATGGCACCCTATTCCCTATGGGCCCTGGTAAAAAGTAATGAACTATGTAGGGAAAAGGGTGCAATTTGGGATGCAGCTCTGGTCTCATTGGTGCTGTCTGTTCCAGACAGTCCTTTAGTTACAGCAATACTCTGTTCTCTCAATTCTATAGCATCCAGATTCATCAGTAGAACAAGGTGTCCCCAAAATGTATTTGATTGTGTGACTCCAAGCACAAGTGATGTTGCTTGTCTGTCTGTAAAATAACATGAATGCACAGTGAATGTTGTTTGAATCTCCAATGAGTGTTCTCTGTCTTATATGCTCTTTCTTTCTCCTCTCTCTCTTTCTCTAGTCAGAGGGGAGAGGCAACGGACGAGTGATCCAGTGCTATCCATCCATCATCGAGAACCAGGTGCAGAAGGAAGAGGATGAGGAAGATGAGCTGGTGTCTGTGTCTCCAGAATCGGAGCGGAACATCGTTCTGTACCCCAGAGTGGTGTCATCTGGGAAGTCTCCACTAGGTAGAGCCGAGATGGAGAGAGAGTCGCACAGTGGCAGAGAAGTAACACACCAGAACACTAGGAAACTGAGGAAGAAGATCAAGATCCACCAGACAGCTCTCACCACGCTAGACCCCTCCAACCTCAGCCCTAGGTAACAGCTAATACTCTCCTGCATTTTATTGACTCATCAATCACTTTTTGACATCAGTTGATCTGTCTATCAGTCCGCCTGTCTAATCTGTCCCTTTCATCCCCCTCTCTTGCTCTCCGTCCCTCCCTCCCTCTCTCTCTGTCCCTCACTCCCTTCTTCCCTCTGGCGCTCACTCCCTCTGCTTCTCTCTCTCTCTCTGTCTCTGCCTCTGTCTGTCTCTTTCCAGGGTTGTGGACGGTACAGAAGACAGTGAAGGTACAGAGACGTCTCCACTGTTCTCCTTCTCTCCTAGTCGAGCCTATCCAGTCAGCGGTTCAGGGAGCGCACCAGCCACATCTACAGGTCTCCATAACCATAACCACAATCACATCTACAGGTCTCCACAACCATAACCACAACCACAACCACAATCACATCTACAGGTCTCCACAACCATAACCACAACCATAACCACAATCACATCTTCAGGTCTCCACAACCACAACCACAATCACATCTACAGGTCTCCACAACCACAACCACAATCACATCTACAGGTCTCCACAACCATAACCACAATCACATCTACAGGTCTCCACAACCATAACCACAACCACAATCACATCTACAGGTCTCCACAACCATAACCACAACCACATCTACAGGTCTCCACAACCATAACCACAATCACATCTACAGGTCTCCACAACCTCAACCACAACCACATCTACAGGTCTCCACAACCACAACCACAATCACATCTACAGGTCTCCACAACCATAACCACAACCATAACCACAATCACATCTACAGGTCTCCACAACCACAACCACAATCACATCTACAGGTCTCCACAACCACAACCACAATCACATCTACAGGTCTCCACAACCATAACCACAATCACATCTACAGGTCTCCACAACCATAACCACAACCACAATCACATCTACAGGTCTCCACAACCATAACCACAACCACATCTACAGGTCTCCACAACCATAACCACAATCACATCTACAGGTCTCTACAACCTCAACCACAACCACATCTACAGGTCTCCACAACCACAACCACAATCACATCTACAGGTCTCCACAACCACAACCACAATCACATCTACAGGTCTCCACAACCATAACCACAATCACATCTACAGGTCTCCACAACCATAACCACAATCACATCTACAGGTCTCCACAACCACAACCACAATCACATCTACAGGTCTCCACAACCATAACCACAATCACATCTACAGGTCTCCACAACCATAACCACAACCACAACCACAATCACATCTACAGGTCTCCACAACCACAACCACAATCACATCTACAGGTCTCCACAACCATAACCACAACCACATCTACAGGTCTCCACAACCACAACCACAATCACATCTACAGGTCTCCACAACCATAACCACAATCACATCTACAGGTCTCCACAACCATAACCACAACCACAATCACATCTACAGGTCTCCACAACCATAACCACAACCACAATCACATCTACAGGTCTCCACAACCATAACCACAATCACATCTACAGGTCTCCACAACCATAACCACAATCACATCTACAGGTCTCCACAACCATAACCACAATCACATCTACAGGTCTCCACAACCATAACCACAACCACAATCACATCTACAGGTCTCCACAACCATAACCACAATCACATCTACAGGTCTCCACAACCATAACCACAATCACATCTACAGGTCTCCACAACCATAACCTCAACCACATCTACAGGTCTCGGC